>NW_017306678.1:270318-285600 GCF_000935625.1 Nanorana parkeri
TGCTAACCAGGGACACTGATCTCCAAACAGCAAACTCTCCCTGGCGCTCCGGGAGTCTCCCGCTCCCGGCTGCCCAGGAGAGAAACACTGCTTTTTCTTTTTTTTTATTCTGACACGGAGCCGTGTCAGAATAGAAAAAAAAAATACATTTTGCCCATTGCAATGCATTGCTAGATTCCTATTGGCTATTTCAATTTACAATAGCCAATAGTAAACTAGCATTGTACCTGCTGCAGTTCTCCATCAGGTCCATCAGCAGAGGGTGGGTACAATGCTAGTTTACTATTGGCTATTGCAAATTGAAATAGCCAATAGGAATCTAGCAATGCATTCCAGTGGGCAAAATTATTATTTATTTTTTTTCTATTCTGACACGGCTCCGTGTCAGAATAAAGAAAAAAAAAAGAAAAAGCAGTGTTTCTCTCCTGGGCGGCCGGGAGCAGGAGGCTCCCAGAGCGCCTGGGAGAGTTTGTTTTTTTTTTGACGGCAGCAGAACCGCCGGACAATAGAAAACTGTTGGGCGGAGCTAGCTGTCATAGCTAGCTCCGCCCAATCGTTTTCTATTTACTTTTTTTTACTTTTTTTACTATTTTTCTGTTCTGCTCGCTCCCTCTGAGGGACCGAGCAGAACAGCCGAGCTGAATGCCGAAAGCGGCATTCGGCTATTCACTCACTGCTGTTCAGCATCTATGAGAATAGGCTGAACAGCAGTGAGTAGCCTGCCGGAGGTTCGGCTCAGCCGATCCAGATGTTGATCCGGCTGAGTCGAACTCCTTCTGCACTTCGGGTCAGCCGAACATGCTGAGCATATTTGGGAGACCCGAAGCCATGCGAAGCAAGCCGATGTACAGCTGATTTCAGCCGATATACGGCTGAAATCAGCCGTACCAGCCTGAAGTGAGTAGCCGAACAGTGTTTGGCTCACTTCACTTCAGGTCGGTCATTCACTCGGCTGCCTATGGCAACTTAGTGAATAGACCCTCCAGTGTTGTAAAGACAGATAGAACTGCTAGAATAAGCAGTTAGTCAATCACATGAGCAGGAAAGACATTTCTGAGGACAGTCAATACACTTTGCAAGACTGCTGACCCTGAGGGAGATCTGAAGGCACCTGCCTGAATGGCCATCCACTCTGATCTATAGGCATCCTCATTCTGCGCATCCTTTACAAACATAAGAGGCACTACAGCTCAGAACTGATTTAGTTGATGGCTACACTTTCTGTATTTATTGCAGTTTAACCTTTGTTTACCCTCATGGAACTCACATCATTCCCATCAAAGTCATCTGGTATCCACTGAGATGAATTTGGTAGATTGTGTGGGATTTACAAAAGATTTATCTCAAAGAAACAAATTGTATTAAACTGTATAAATTTAGTTGTGTTTTAGATAGACATGCAGAATAGAGAAGACGAAATAGATAAAGCAACAAGACACACTGCATGTAATTACACTTCAGATGTTTGTTGTTTGTAGGGATAAAAATAAAGAGTTCAAATAAGTTGAACAAACTTGTAAAGAAGAATACATGACATTCCACAGGATGGACTGATATAAAAGTCTCTCATGACTGCCCTTGGTAATTCAATCCAAGATTACTGCCAATGATAAACTTACTTGCCTAGAATGATCATTAGAGCAACTGGAATTGATTAGACCAGGATAACTATATGATTTGGTATCTTGGTTAATCAGACTTTCCAACTAACCTTAGAAAACTGTAAATTGGATGTACTGACCTGAAATGCCCCAGAATCACTCAGGAATAAGATTTAAGGATCTATTGATTTTTCTGCCTTGCTTAGGGGAAATATACTTCTTTCCCTTATTGGTAAGTATAATTTAAAAAAACAATATTGACTTGAAAGTAAATTACAATGTGAAGAGAACAGTAAAACTTATTTTTGGCCTTTGAAGGTATTTTAAAGTTCACCTAGCATCTGTATATATTTTTTTGCATGTTAAATGCATATTAGTATAACATTTCCAAATATTTAAATACTTGGCAGAGATCACAGCACTCCCCCGACAATGGACAATGCCTTTATCTGTTTTCTTCCCCAGATGGACAAGCATTTACAGTACTTCCTAAACTGAGATGGGGGCTACGGCCCCTTTCACACAGATACCTGTCAGCTCCGATCAGCAAGGAATAGATGTCAACATTGTGACATCTGTGTCCGTCCAGTTTTTTTTTTTCTCCATCTTGTGATGGAGGAAAAAAATGAACTTACCAGACCCATATTACTCTGTTATGTCACAAGTAGATCCGCCAAAATGGAACTCTGGTCCGTTTGGTTTTCCAGACCTGGCCGGAGTCAAGGATAATCGGATGTAAACGGATGCATGTCCTTTTAGATCCAGCTGCCCATAGACAAACATTGGGCTTCCGATCATGTCTGCCTGAAAAAGTGACAGCAAAAGCTGATTGAACCACCCATCTGAAAGGGTTCTAAAACTCACCACACACCTTACAATCTGACCGTACAATTTTCTTTAGATCTACCAACCACCATGTAGTGCAAGGACTTTCCTGATTGGATGCATATTGATTGAATAGACTACATAAGTGCTCATATTACATAGTTTTGATAGATCTAAAGTTAATTGTACAAAGATGGTCAGATTGTAACGTGTGTGGTGAGCATTAGAGATGACACAGTGATACACATTTTGGTGCTTGTGCAATTCTTGGCTGTGTTAAAACAAAAGTCCTTTGTTGTAGCCCCTCCATATGTGACTTGCAACAAAGATACAAAGTAGTAGTCTGATAACTAGAAATAGAGGAAACAGAAGAAATGTTTCCTCCTGCCTGCAGCAGACTTATGACATAATGTCATCCTAGGTAGACTCCTGGTAGAGTTTTTCTTGAAAAGTATGCTGTATATTGCGGCATTGTCAGTAACATATTCAGGGCCCATTCACACCAACTGTGGTGCGTTCCAGAGTGGCAGCTGCTGGAACACACAGCAATTGCTCACTAAACTTCCCATTTCATTCTGGGGCGGGAGGGGATTTGGCGGTACATTGAAGTCAATGGCACCACAGCCTCCCCCCCGCCCGCAGTGCGATCGGACAGTCCACGGTGAATGCAAAACAAATAGCATGCAGCATTTTTTGCATTCACAGTGGACCGGACCGCAGGCAATGTTTTGCCACGCGTCCGATCGCACTGAGGGCAGAGGGGATTGGGTGCGGTGCAATTGACTTCAATGCACCACCACGCCCCCTCCCGCCCCAGAATGAAGGGGGAAGTTTAGTGAGTGATTGCTGTGCATTCCAGCAGCTGCTGCTCTGGAACAAACCACAGTTGGTGTGAATGAACCCTCATGTAGACGTCTAAAGACTGAAAGGTACGCTTTAAACACATTTAAAAATATTAAAAAAACACCTAACATTTGCAATTCAGTTTATTTATATGATCTACAAGCACTACAGTCAGATGTATTTTTATGACACTGGTGATTCAATACCACCCTCCCAGTTTATCTTATCTTAAAGCAGACCTCCCCCATTCTAATAAACCACCAATTACATTACAATAATATACATTACATTAATATATTAAGTACATAAAGTAAAGTAAAAACTTACATATTGTTAATGTCAGTTAGCACATTAATGTTTATCTTCCCAAATTCTATTGCTGCACCCACCCCATGCCAGAAAGTCTATGCCTCCGCTTTAAACATCAGCAACATCAGTGGCCAGCTTCTTCAAGATTTTCTGCTTGCAAGATCTTCAGAAATTGTACCTTCTTTTTTTTTGTGAGATCTTGCAGATTAACTATAAACTCCCTGGAAGGCACTGGTAATGTAACTTTCCCAGGAGTAAGCTGGGATACACTGGCTATGTCTCCAGTGCTTTGGAAAAGGCAAAAGTAAAAAAAAAGAAAAATACTAAATTTGCATAAATGTCAGCATTTGCAATCAAAGTGAATATGTGTTTACTTGTGAGCATGCAGAGCTGTATGCAAATGTGCTTTCAATGTTTTGGCTGGAAAGGTCCACTTTACCTTTCTTTTAGCTATACTTAATGTGCTATCATTATTCAGTGTTTATAAGCAATGTCAAAGAAACATTTACCTGCATGAATCTGTGGGTTGACTTACTAAAGGGGAATAGGCTATTTACTTGGCAAGGGAATTTGTACTTTGCAGAGGATGATTCCCTTTACTTTAGTGAATAAGGTGAACCTCTGCTGACTTCCATCACCCAATCACATGCAAAAAATTTTTTCCCTTGCACACGATTAGGTATTCTTAGAAAAGTAAAATTTTACCACAAGCTAAGAGGACGCTTCCCCTGCAAAATACAAATTTGCTCCCAAAGTGAACAGTCTATTTGTCTTTAGTAAATCAGTCCCTGTGCATGAGGAGTCTTAGTATTAAAGTGATTCTGTCAAAAAGAACGCAATTAGTAGGTATAACTTTAAGTCACCTACATTTCATGATGAAAGATGATGCATATATGGTGTTGCTAGTAAATGAGTTTATTGCTTACATCCAAATTAGGTAAAGGAAATATTGTGTATATATAGTAACCTGATCAGTTAAAACTATGAACTCAACTTGTTTAATGCATTTTACCAGCATGGTTAAAGCTGATTCAAATGATCATTTTGTTTCCAACATGCTGTCAAAATGGGCACTCATTGGTTGGCAAAAGAGTACATTCTGCTTTCACTGACTTCAATTCCTAAGACAAGGATAGATAGATAGATAGATAGATAGATAGATAGATAGATAGATAGATAGATAGATAGATAGATAGATAGATAGATACTGTAGATAGATAGATACTGTAGATAGATAGATACTGTAGATAGATAGATAGATAGATAGATAGATAGATAGATAGATAGATAGATAGATAGATAGATAGATAGATAGATAGCACAGTTTTGTGGAATCAGGGCACCATATTGTGATATTTATTTAAATATAACCTCCTAAATACTTTTGACCAATGTATAGTAGTGTCTTAACCAAATAAGGCTAATAAAAATGTGTAAAGACCTCCCAAGGGCATTTTATATTCACAAGCCTCGATAAAGTGTTTTCTGTTAACTTGACATTCTCTACAGAGACCATTATTTGCACTAGCAAGAGCTGTGTCCTAGGTCAGGGAGAAAGCAGATTTCCTGGTTTGGTTCTTGTATCTGGCCATAAAGGGAGAGTGGCTAGAAACAAACTAGTTTATGCATCCCTAGTTGCCAGCAAATGGATAAAGCAAACTTGCTTGCACACATACTGAATATCTGTAAGGTTTAAGTCCAACATTTAATACGTTTTAAAGATTTACGGCTGTGTTGCTAGACTACATCAGTGACCCAAAACATAAAAAGTTAAAACCTTCTGTAGAACGCACTAGGTTTTGAGTATATTTAGTTGCTGTAAAATATTAATGACCAATAAATGGTAGTATGATGGGCATCCACTTTGGGAGGTTATAAGCATTGATGCCAAAGTGATTTTCAATAAAAGTGACTTAACTTAACCCTGATGCCAAGGTAATACACAGTCTCACTAAAACATTCACTTTTATATTTGAATTTACTGTGATTGACATATCCATAAAAGTCCATCTAAACAAAATAAACTGATTTGATTTTCAGGCAGTAGCATTCCTATAATATGCTGTAAATAGGTCTTTAAAAAAAGAAAGTGCACACAGCAGTACTGAAGTGCAAAGTAAACTAACCTATACCAACCAAACTGATTGGATCATTGCAAGTGTATCTAAACCAAAGAACAACAAATAATAAATCACAATTTACCAGTATTTATATAGGAAGGCTGCATTGGTTTCCTTTTTTTCCTCAGGTGATCCTGCCAGTAACATAGTCTCGGGTAGCAGTAGTAGTAACATAGGGGTCTATTCACGAAGCAGCCGAAGGATCTAGACGTAGCTTTGGCCGATCCTTCAGCTAGCTTCGGCCCCAGGACCCCTTCAGTTCAGTAGAACCGAAGGGCTGCTGTACGGGCTATTCACTATAGCCCGTACAGCTCCCGAAGTCGGCCGGGCGGCTCAGTCGAGCTGAAGGCATATGCTTCGGCTCGACTGAGACGTGCTGAAAGCCGAAGCTGGCCGAGCGGCCATTGGCCGGCCGACAGCCTGTTTCTGACAGCTGAGCAAAGCCAGCCGTGATCTTACGGCTGGCTCCGGCCACTTGCAGAGAGATCGGCGTCCCTAGTTACCAGCTAACCAGGGACACTGATCTCCAGACAGACTAACTCTCCCGGGCACTCCGGGAATCTACCGCTTCAGGCCGCCCAGGAGAGAAACACTGCTTTTTCATTTTTTTTTATTCTGACAGGGAGCCGTGACAGAATAGAAAAAAAATCACCATAGGAATGCCTTGCTAGATTGCTATTGGCTATTTCAATTTGCAATAGCAAATTAGCTATTGTACCCGCCCACTGCTGCAGTTCTCCATCAGGTCCCCACTAGTGATTGACAGCAGCAGAGGGCGGGTACAATAGCTAGGTACGGCTGAAATCAGCCTGAAGTGAATAGCCGAACAGCGTTCGGCTCACTTCGCTTTAGGTCGGTCATTCAGTCGGCTGCCTACGGCAGGTTAGTGAATAGACCCCATAGTCTTAGGGTAACAACGCCTTTTTCATCTAACTGTATCTATGGTACAACTACATTGTTACTCTAGGACTGGACTACAAAACGCTTCCCACTCTTCTCTATCACGTAAAAAGAGGTGTTTTCTATTCCACAGAGATAGCTATAAACAATGATAACTGATAACAGTCAGTACAAGCATGCAGCCGTGGAAGTTATCATCTCAAAATATTTCTTGCAGGATCAACAAGTATTTTTTTGTCATGTATTTAACAAATATAACAAAAGAGAGCAAATAAGAGAAGTTCCTTGCTAGGTTTTATATACACTTCAGCAAAGATAACTTCTGAAAGGTTTACTGCCATGTGCTACAACTATTTTCTTGAAGCTTTGGCAATGGTATTCTTTAAATCTTTTATATAGTACAATTTAGGGTCACAGGGTGAAACGTTTCCTAAATCTATTCAGTCAAGGAGCTAAACCATGTTTGTGCCGCCCCAATAGGGGCATAGAATATGAGATGCATAGCCTCAGTTAATATTAGCATTGTTATATAGGTTAGAATTTATATAGTGTGATTTGCCTAACTATTTTCTCATAGCTAAATCCATGTGTTATCCTATGCTGCCATCTAGTGGGCCTTTGTTGTAACAAACATGTTTTTCTGTAATTATTCCTCATGTGACAACGTATTTTCCCCTAGTGTATGCCCCTCCCTTCTTCCTGTGTGCAGTACTTCCTGTGTCATGGCCACAGTTAGAAGCCACATGTAACAAGGACACACATGTGATCTGCACAGTACGTAGGAAAGGCATCATTTTCTGACCGCACAATACTATAACCGTTCAACTGCTGTTCCTATCATCTGCTGTAACCTGATGTAAAGAATAAACACCTCTTTTGAATGAATCGGTATTGACGAGTTCAGCTATCTGACGAGGATTGTCCGCAGTGAGTATATCTGCTTATACAGGCCAGGCATAGAGGTCTCAGCAAGGGATATATTTCGCTATCACAACGATCGGAGTCAGAATAATGTTACTTAGCCATTTTCAGTTCCCGATTCAGCTAAATTATCTGCTGTTTGAATCATTAGCAGGCGTATAAAAAATGAGCATCAACCCTTAGGTGTCATAATGCATTAACATACGTAATCTGTGACAGAGATAAGCCATGCCATATTGTAAAGGGAACGTAGTTATCTAATTACAGACCACAAATGAAGCCCTGTGTGCTGGAGAAACTTGATACAAGTTCATTGTAAAAACATATACAGAATCCCAACTGACAAAAATCATTTAGGCCTTGTTCACACCAAGCGCGTTCCAGGAGCAGAACAGAGCAGTTACAGACCGGATCAAAACTGCGTCCAATGTATTCCAATGGTATTTTGGGCTCTAGTTCACACCGCAGCGTTCAGTTCCAGAGCATGTAAAACAACTGCAGCAAGCCCTATTTTACCTGCTCTGGAACGCATGCAAACACATCAAACATGCATGCACACGCTCTGAAACCCCATTTTAAACTAAAAACGGCCCGGAACGCATCAAAAACGTCATCAAAATAAAATAAAAAAGTTCAAAATAGCGATCAGTTACATTTATATTGTGTTTATGTGGCACTGAATCCTGAAAAGCACATAAAGCAGAAGTAAAGCATTACAATAACAAATAAAAAGGGGGGCCTGGAGCTTTTCGCTATAATGTGGTACTATGCACAGCATAGTACCACATTATGGCAGATTTACCTTCCAAACCAATCCCCGCTGCACTTCTCACTCACTGGAGCTGCCATATTTGCTGTGGCCAGGACCCAATGGTGTAACTCATGTGCCAGGGATTTTCTTCATCTCAGCATGCCAAGTCTGTGCACTGAGCTGCGCATGCCTGCCAATCTCTGTTTTTTAAACAGCTTTACTTCCACTTATTTATACATTATTTATAGAAATATACATTAAAGTCACCATTGTGTAAAGTATTTTGTCATGTTCTAAAGCACCATTTATGTTTACTTGCCATGGTCTGGTTTGACAATGGAAAACAAAAGTGAAGACATAATGGTGTTTATATACCAAAGGAGTTAGGGCTCAGTCACACTAGATGCAGTGCGTTCCGGCCCGATTTTAACCAGAACGCACTGCCTCCCATTGCGGCCGGCTCACTTTTTAGTGGGGCAGGAGGGGCGTGGTGGGCTATTCAAGTGAATGGCACCATAGCCACGCCCTCCGGCTGCAATGCAATCTGCCACGCGGTATCGCAAGGCACATTGTGCCTGCGGTCCGGTCCTGTGCGGTGCGATCAAAATAGTGCTTGCAGCATTTTGATCGCACCGCACAAGATCGGACCGCAGGCACAATGTGCCTTGTGATCCCGTGCGGCGGATCGCATTGCGGCCAGAGGGCGTGGCAACTGCGCCGTTCACTTGCATGGCCCGCCACGCCCCCTCCTGCCCCACTAAAAAGTGAGCCGGCCGCAATGCGAGGCAGTGCGTTCTGGCAAAAATCGCGCCGGAACGCACTGCATCTTGTGTGACTGAGCCCTAAAGACTGTTTACTAATTCATTTTGTAAGAGAATTTTCACTTAGCCAAGTAATTGTGGTAAAGCTCTTCTAACTTTAGTCATCCAATCACGTGCAAGCAAAAATCCTGGTGTTTGTTTTTTTTCTTTATTTTATGATATTGCGTATTCTTTGCTAAGTGAATTTTCACCACATTCACTAGGGTTAGTGAAAATTCAATTTACAAGGTGAACATGCTCTACACCTTTTAGTAAATAAACCCCATTATGTGTAATGGTGGTAAGTTCTCTATATTTGTTCCACAACTTGTTCCTCTTGACCAAGGTGTTAGCTTCCGTAAATATCCCTGTGAGATTTGCAACTGCCATGTGTTTACCACTTTCAGCAGAAGGTCTTCTTTGATTCACAGGTGTCATTTCTTTACTAGCCTCAGGTCTAATAACAGCTGCTGTTTTCCCTGCCTTTAAATATGAGCCGTTTAACAGTCACATCTGTCTGGAATTTGACAACTCTGGTTTTCTCCTATTGTCAATCAAATATACAATTTGTTTCCCAGTCTTTGCTCTACAAACTCCATTTTTCACAGGTCATCAATGACTGACTGGAGTGGTATCAATACAAATGTTTTCTGCAAGTGTCTACAATATGTTTAAACAATAAGCATGTATAATGCAGGTAAAGCTAACACTTTCTGAATCATCTAAATGTTCAGGCAGCCCTTGCACAAGTCATATAAAACAATGTAACTATTTAATAAGAAATAAGAATGATCTGACTTCATAGGACAAATGGGGTTGTTTAGTAAAGGCAAATAGGCTTTTCATTTGCAAGGGAAATTTCCCTTCGCTTAGTAAATGTGGTGAAATTTTAAGAATACACAATCATTTGCAAGGAAATATGAAGAAAAACAGTTTTTTTGTTTGCACAATTGGATGATAGAAGTCAGCAGAGCTTCACCTGATTCACTAAGCAAAGTGCAAATTACCTTGCAAAGTGAATAGCTTATTTGTCTTTAGTTAATCAACCCCCTATAACTTTTTTTAGCAAATGTATTTACTAGTGATGCACCGATAACGATATAGTTTTTCGGTATCGAGTACGCGTACTGATAATTTTTTTTCAGTGCCCGCCGATACTGAGTACCAGTGCTGTGTGTCCAAATTATCAAGAACGCCGGATGGCAGATCATGACCCGTCGCCTGGCTTCCTGATTGCCTGTGAAGCCTGTGTTCTAGCAAAAGGACACCTGCTTCACTTGCAGAGACTGCCTGGTTTCCTGACTAATCAGGAAGCTGGGCGGCGAGTCATGAGGTGCCGTCCAGCTCCTGATTGGTCAGGAAGCCAGCCTGCCTATCAACAAGTGAAGCCAGCTTCCTAGCCAATCAGAAAGCCGGCAACACGTCATGATCCTGATTGGATCAAAGTCACTTGTATCTAATACTACTTCACACCACACAGCTGGAAACACCTTATAAATCCATCTTCTAGTTAAAAAAAGATATAAAAACACTTAATTTTAAAAATTATCAGTAAATGGTACGATAAGTAATGAAGTAAAACAACGTACTGTATCTATACTCAAATACGAACAATTTAATATCTATATTGAATCCCACGGGACAATTGTGTTTAATTCAAAGATCCATTCGAATTAACTTCAAAAACCGGTTTCACTATTTCTACTCCCCTGAACATAGTGCCTTTCAAGCGCCTATTATGAAATTGTTGTAATGTTTGGGGAGGTGATGCTTATAATTTTTCTTGTATTCATATTCTTAACTCCTGTTTTGTTCTGCTGTCATTAACTTGGGCATTGTATTTGCATGTGGTTGTGGTTGCATGTTGGATGTTATATAATCTTTTGCGTTCTGAGGGGGATGAACATCTTTACTTTCTTCATTCTTGGCCATACAGTAACCACACCTGACAAATCCCCTCAGGCTTTAATTTTTAACTGTAATTCTGGCTTTATTAATATTGTCTCTGTTCCTGACAGTAAGGGAAATCTTCAATCCTAAATTCCTTGCCCTTCTATAGGTGAATTTTGGCCTTTAGCTTTGATGCTAAGATACAGTTTTCTCTCAGAATATCGCAATATTTGGATATAATCCTCCTGACTATATGTGCTTGGGTATTAAACCTAAATACAAAAGCCAAAGTGAATTCCTTTCTGGGTTTTCTCTCCACTTCCTCAGTGTCCCTTGTAAGAGTTTAATTTGTATAACCATTTGTTTAACAATAAATAGGATGTTAATAACCCTGCCTCTTCCCTACAGTCCTCCATTCTGCTACAATTCATATTCAGGATATGGCATTCCTATAAATATTTTTATAGGAGTACTGGTGAGAAATGTTGTTTATCAAATGTCATTGGGATCAGCAGCAGGTTCAATACCTTCTTCAGTAGTTTCATTTAATTAAAAACTTCAATTAGTTTAATTGCTCTTAGCCTGTTCCCTGCTTCTACAGAACTGTCCAAGTTGGCGGGTAATGGTACGTGCGGTGTGTGTTGGACGTTTAATACATATTACAGAGATTGGAGCAGAATATTTGTTTAAAGTCTGTTATATTGCATTGTATTAGATTATTATTACAGTGTTTACATGCACTGTTTGTATTATGCAGACATTGAGCCCTCTCCTGAAGAAGCACTGACCACTGTGAAACGCACAGAAATGATGTCCTTAAGACTTACCTTTACTGGATATGTAATTCTGGTGATGGACTAGTTGTACAATTGATTGACTATAGGGACATTGGTTTCAGACTATCTATGATGAAGCTTGATTTTATGGATGTGCATAATATTTTATCATCCTAATAAAGTGTTTATATTTTTATAGACAGTTGTACAAACTTCTTCTTGGGTACCAAAAAAGTCCAATTATTTAGTGTTCCCTTTGGGTTCTTTTTGTAAAATTAGTGTGTTAGATTTTTTTATTTTTAAGTTGGTCATACCTCAGCTTTACCTACTGAACCACCACTGTTTTTTCCTTCACTATAAGAGCAGGCACATTATATCTATGGAGAGGTGTAAACATTGTAAAATCAGCTTTGCCTAAATAACCACTACAATTTTAAATTTTTCACTATGTTCTATTAGAGGTTTTTTTTGTCATTGTCCCAGGAAAAAGGTTTCTATTTTGAATTTTCACTTATCTAACTCTTTTCTTTCCTGAACATATCTATAAAGCTGCCTAGATGGCATTAAAAGTAAGGACTGTGTTTTGAAAGACTGCAAAACACAGCAAAACATTATAGTCTTCCAAGCATGGATGACTACCAGCCTGCACTAAAGAACTCAATGCAGATATAAAATCTTAATCTAGTTATGTATCTGTTAATAAAATAAATAATGTAAAGTTTTTTTTAACACTATGATAAAAACCAAAGCCTATCTCCCTATTAGCTTTCTTTTTTTTATTTCTTGGCACAACAAGAGATGAGAGAACAGAACAAGCACCTCATTAGTGCAGTGCTCGTTCTTTGTTGGCTATGCTATGCAGCAGAGGTTCTTGGACCACTGGCTGAAAATATTTACAAATCTTTAGTTAGTTAAGACTACTCACATGCATATTTCAACTGTGTACTTACAGTTGTGTTCAAAAGTTTGCATACCCGTGGAGAATTGGTAATATATTTACCATTTAAAAAAAAAAACCATGAGTGAAAAGGTAAAACAATTTCTTTTATTTCTTATGGGATTCAAATGAGGCCTTAAAACAGTGGTCGGACACTGTTTACAGGCTTCCTACTACACAACAGCAGCTGTGTAATACAAAGCAAGTCCTGAATGTCATTTTGACAGCTAGGATTCACCAGCAAAAGTGGAAAGGGAAGCAGCAGTGGAGAAATGTGTACATCAATTATGGGTGTTTTTTTTAGTGCATTAGTTTTGTGTCTTAGCCCTTAACTGATAAATGAATACAAGAAAAAGTTTACAAAAAGTAGTACATAAAAAATATAGCCTTTTCTTTTTTCCCCAAAAACAGAATAGAATAGTAGTTTACTGAATTTTATAATTTTTTTGGCTGCAGATCCTCAAATCATCTCTGAATTGGTGCTGATACTGTCCTTCCTTCTGGAGGGTGGCTACTTTTGTTCTCCATGGTCCCTATCTGTGTTGTAAAGTAATCACCACTCCAAGTTCACTTTGATGATAGACTACAATGTCATGATTAGTTTACTAATTTATTGGGGATGCACCAATACCATTTTTTCCAGCCCGAGTACGAGTCCCGAGTTCCAGCCCGAGTACAAGTACTTTTCCTCAAGTACTTGCCGATACCAACTACAGTGTCACGTGACAGTTTTTCTAAAACAATACAGACTAATGATTTTAGGACAGTGGTGGAGCACCAGGACCCGGTCCCAGCTGCACATGCTGTGCCTCTTGTAGTTCTGCCAATGACTCCAAGCTGTAGAGGGACTACAAATCTCAGCAATACATTATACAACAATGCAGAATATCACCAGCTAAAGAGGTCTACAAATCCCAGTGATACATTATACAGCAATGCAGAATAATACCACCAGCTAGAGAGGACTACAAATCCCAGTGATACATTATACAGCGATGCCGAATGGCAACCGGCTATAGAGGACTACAAATCTCAGCAATGCATTATACATCAATGCAGAATGATATGAAGCTATAAACTATGTGCTGCTTTTGGGTACCAGGCTGATGTCTCCAGTGGAGGATTTTAGAAAGGCTGTGTGGTGTCTTAGATGGGCTGTGCAGGGTCTCAGGTAGACCGGGCAGGGTGTCAGGGGGCTGTGTGGGTTCTTAGGTTGGCTGTGCAGGTACTATGGTGGGCTGTGTGGACTCTCAGGTGGCTGTGCAAGTTAAATGGTGGGCTGTGTTGACTCTCTGGTGGGCTGTGCAGGTTCCATGGTGGGCTGTGTGGACTCTCAGGTGGCTGTGTAGGGTCCATTGTGGGCTGTGTGGACTCTCAGGTGGGATGTGTAGACTCTCAGGTGGGCTGTGTGGGGTCTATGATGTGCTGTGCAGACTCTCAGGTGGCTGTGCAAGGTTTATGGTGGGCTGTGCGGACTCTCAGGTGGGCTATGCAGGGTCAATAGCGAGCTGTGTGGACTCTCAGGTGGTCTATGCGGGTTCTATGGTGGGCTGTGCAGACTCTCAGGTGGCTGTGTAAGGGCCATGGTGGGCTGTGTGGACTCTCAGGTGGGCTATGTGGATTCTCAGGTGGACTATGTGGGGTCTAGGGTGGGCTATGCAGACTCTCAGGTGGCTGTGCAGGTTCTATGGTGGTTTCCCAGCTCTTTGAGAAGATATTTCCTGATGAGCTGGGAAATTTAATCATATCAGCATGTTTTCGGGCTGTCCTAGGGCCTCCTTTCAGTAGGAAATGATACAAGGTTCAAAGTTGTTTAATAACATATTAAAGGACATCTGACAATTATATAGTTTATTTGTCTCTACGCATTTTGCAGCCTTAATTATCCTTCTTCAGGAGTAGAAGTAACTTCAGGAGTAACAAGAACAATACTGTTACTGACAATAAAGATCGTGTTTAACATGAATGCAAGCATAGAACAAATATATAATATAGATCTCAATAAATACATAGAGGGGAGTTTATCAGAACCGGAGCAGACAAAATCCGGAGCAGCTGTGCATGGCAACCAATCAGCTTCTATCTTTCTTTTTCAAATCTTAATGTGCCCATACACTGTACGATTATCGTACGAGAATCGCGGGAAATCCCGCGATCGTACAACAATCACAAAGTGTTTGGAAGGCGTGCAACCGTTTCTACTGTACGATCGCACGTCTTCCGTCGAACAAACAGGCTGGAAAACCAGCCGAGAATCGTACGATTCTCGGCGGGTTAGTGGCGTGCTTGTTTGACAACTGCGGAAGGGGCGGTGTGCGCACGCGCACAATGCCCGTTCAGCATTGCAGTCATTGGAAGCCCGCCCCTCAGCAGGGCGGGCTTGCGATGATCGCAAGTACAATCTGCCGTCCAAGATAGGCAGATCGTACGTTTTTTTAATTACTTTACAACTCTCGCAAAGTCTTGTGAGGGTTGTACAGTGTATGGCCACCTTTAAGTAAACAAACTGAAGATAGAAGCTGTTTGGTTGCCATAACTGCTCCATATTCTGACTGCTCCAGTTTTGATAAATTCCTCCCTCAGTTTTTTTTGCTATGTATGTATTAATA
>NW_017306678.1:285723-321046 GCF_000935625.1 Nanorana parkeri
TAGATATAATGTCTGTTTAAACTCAGCAATGGCTGTTTTTTTCCCTTAAAATGTGCTGTGCAATGGCTTTGTCAATAAAAAAATATCCTCACATCCTCAAAAATAATGACGGTATCATCACTGATGTCAAAGCAATTGTTAAGACATACAATATATTGTCAAAAGTATTGGGACGCCTGCCTTTACACGCAGATGAACTTTAATGGAATACCAGTCTTAGTCCGTAGGGTCCAATATTGAGTTGGCCCACCCTTTGCAGCTATAACACCTTCAACTCTTCTGGGAAGGCTGTCCACAAGGTTTAGGAGTGTGTCTATGGGAGTGTTTGACCATTTTTCCAGAAGCGGATTTGTGAGGTCATGTACTGATGTTGGACGAGAAGGCCTGGCTCGTAGTCTCTGCTCTATTTCATCCCAAAGGTGTTCTATCGGGTTGAGGTCAGGACTATGTGCAGGCCAGTCAAGTTCCTCCACCCCAAACTTGCTCATCCATGTCTTTACGGACCTTGCTTTGTGCACTGGTGCCTAGTCATGTTGGAACAGGAAGGGGCCGTCCCCAAACTGTTTCCACAAAGTTGGGAGCATGAAATTGTCCAAAATGTCTTGGTATGCTGATGCTTTAAGGAGTTCCCTTCACTGGAACTAAGGGGCCAAGCCCAACCCCTGAAAAACAACACCACACCATAATCCCCCCTCCACCAAACTTTACACTTGGCACAATGCAGTCAGGCAAGTACCGTTCTCCTGGCAACCGCCAAACCCAGACACGTCCATCGGATTGCCAGACAGAGAAGCGTGATTCGTCACTCCAGAGAACGCGTCTCCATTTCTCTAGAGTCCAGTGGCGGCGTGCTTTACACCACTGCATCCGGCGCTTTGCATTGCACTTGGTGATGTAAAGCTTGGATGCAGCTGCTCGGCCTTAGAAACCCATTCCATGAAGTTCTCTACGCACTGTTGCTGTACCAATCTGAAGGCCACACAAAGTTTGAAGGTTTGTAGATAATGACTGCAGACAGTTGCACTGTGCGCTTCAGTATGTGCTGACTCCGACATTTTATGTCTACTTCGTGGCAGAGTTGCTGTTGTTCCCAGTTGCTTCCACTTTGTTATACCACCACTAACAGTTGACCGTGGAATATTTAGTAGCAAGGAAATTTCACAGATGGACGTAATGCACAGGTGGCAACCTATCACGGTACCACGCTTGAATTCACTGAGCTCCTGAGAGCAACCCATTCTTTCACAAATGTTTGTAGAAGCAGCCTGAATGCACAGGTGCTTGATTTTATACACCTGTGGCCATAGAGGTGATTGGAACACCTGAATCCAATGATTTGGAGGGGTGTCCCAATACTTTTGGCAATATAGTGTATTTCTAATTGCTTCTGCAGTGTTTGTTTACCAGTTTCTGGAGCCATATTTTTTAGCCCACAAGCTGGACATTCTTCAAGTATAATGAACCTAACTTTCTTTTAATCTACTTCATTTTAAAAAGGTTCACAAACAGCGTCATTGAGGCAGAGAGGACCCTAATGCTGTTTAGGCAATTATGCACCCATTCTCTTTCACCTTGTATTATTATTCACACTTGTCTCTAAAGTTTGGTACTGTTTTTTGTCAGGCACTCTGTGTTTATCTCATACTAAGTTATATGTTTCCCTATTGTAATCTTGTAAAGAACTGTAGATGCGGGTGGTGCTATATATAAATGAAATTGCAGAGTTTCATCATACATATGGGTTTTATGCATCCCCTGCAGGTGTAAGTCCCCCAAGTACATTAAACGATAACATGTGAATCATGATCTCACTGTGAGCTTACTAGGACACAGCATTAGTCATTACTAAGTATTCATTTCGGGACTGTTATCTAGGAAAACTTAGCTAACTTAAGTATTGCTTTTAGCCGCATATTGTAAAAAGGCATCCTATTAAGCATAACATTTTTTTGATTATTCATATTACATTTGCAGAATTGATCTTGCATTCTACTATTAAGGATGATCAAAATCACATTTGATTTATCTATAGTTTGTTTAAGGGTTATAAATATACTAAAAGAAAAGAAAATTACTATATTTCTATATTTAGATACACATTCTTATGGTGTATAAGCCAAAACGGTGTGCAATGTATTTGTCTGAAGCTAAATCAAGTGACTATAAACTATTTAATCTAAAATATTCATAATATTCATAATAAAATGGTGACGGTGAAAAGCAGTAAGTATTTTAAAGCTGCATGAATCTGACCCCAATAAAGGTATTAAAACACATTTTTAAATCCCCCACCCCAAAAACATATATGTTTTGTAATACCAGTCATACATTATGTCATACCTGCTTTATATTCAGTTAAGAAGTGGGTCTGACAATATAAAGGATTCAGCTGATAAAAAGTTGCAAAAAACAAGTTCTGTATAGTCACCACAATGTGGTCTTACAGTAGCCAGTAAGTCACGGGAACAATTTTAAATATTACACTTCACATGCATTATTTATGAAAATGCATATTAAGCTACCAATTATTTCTATATTTTGTGCACATGTACTTTACAAAAAAGTGAATCTTATCCCCAATAATGGTATTCAAACTAGATGTTGAAAACATTTTTAAACCCTCCACTGAAAACATATTTGCTGCCTGTTCAGTTATGAAGCAGGTGTGGCACTATAAAGTAGGTTTTATGTATTCTAATATTTTGTGCACATGTACTCTACACAAATGTGCAATTATTGGACTGGCGTCATAAATTGCTTCCTGCCTCCTAGAGAACAGTTGTTATCCAATATACAGTGTAGGGCACATTACAAGCAAACTAACTCAGGCTTCACAATAAAAAAAGTAGCTATATTTAAAGTGAATCCATTAAATACATATTGGACAAGGACTTACTTGCCCATGGTTTCTGCTTTTCATCCAGGTGTCGTGGTTGTTTTCAGTAACCTGGCGTTCTGGGAAACAACATTCCCTCTCTTGTTCCACCATGTCACTGAATCAGGCGCTGACTGGCAACTTTTAGCCCAGGGGGCAAGTACAACCCAGAGGCCCACGGTGCAGCAACTTGGCCCCCCTCCCGCTCTGCCTCTTCCCTGCCTTCTCCCCGCCCCTGTCTGCCACTTTTGCCATCCATGTAACAGTAGTGAATGGTTGGCTGATGTGAGGACTCCTAGTAAGTTCATGAAAGGGGTGATTGGCTGGGGGAAGGTGCTCTCCTCCCACTGTGCTCCCTACATGGTTCTGGCCTTACTCCGCTCCATGTCTGGTACTTAGGCACTCTCACCCACTGTAGACCGCCGCTGGCTGTCCATGCTTCTGGGCTGTGAGCTGTGGGAGGAGAGTGGGAGGTTAGTGGGAGGGGCTGGACAGTGTCAGTGTTCTATAATTTTTCTCAATCCTATACATTTTTCTCGACTGTGTCACTTAAAGTGGGGCCGAGTCATCCGAATCAGCTGTTTTCATTACCCCCTTTCTTCATGGCATGTGCAACTGGAAGAGACGCGGTAGAGTATGGGTTGAGGAAAATTATAGCACAAGGCCGTGAAATCCTTTTAGCGGGGCCAGTGACAGGCCCCCTGACGGCAGCGGGCAGCGGGCGTTTTTAAAGGCAGCACAGAGGCCCGGGGGGGGCAATTGCCACCCTGCCCCCCGGCCCAGTCCGCCCCTGCACTGAATATATTTCACCCACCCTAGTAGAGGTTTCATAGGCCACATTACCACTCCTAGCTCAAAATACCTTGTGCTGAACTTATGTGTCCTCTTTTCACAGCCCAGATTCAGTGAAGGTATCTTAAGGCTGCTTTCACACTGTCCGATAAGGAAGGGATCCGTGCACAGATTCCCTCCCGATCAGAGGGGTATGGATCGGATGTCACTGTTGTGAAATCCGTGTCCATCCAGTTTTTTCCTCCATCTTGCAATGAAGGAAAAAAATAGCTGAAATGACTGGACCCCATGTCAGTCTATGGGTAATTGGATGTAAATGGACTTGTGCCCATTACACGTATTCATCACATTACCCCCTTATCAGGGCTGGCGAAATGGAACACTGTTCTGTTTGTTTTTCCAGACCTAGGGAATGCGGATTTAAACACACCTGTCCATTTAGAGCCAGCTGCGTATAGATTTACATTGGGCATCTGATCAGGTCCACCTGAAAAACTGACCTGATTGGGCCTCCTGTCTGAAAGGAGCCTAAAGCTAAAGCCTAAAGTACACATATAGATTTTCGATTTGAAATGTTTGTTGCTGCCAAGAACCCTCATTCAATTCTAGCTTTAAATAGCCCATCAAGCACAGACCAACGTCATGATGTTAAAACCAACATTTTATTCAAAAAAAGTTTTCCAGCCTCACCCTTCGAGAAAATTCAAGCACTCAACTGTTCGATTATCCTTCGAAAGACCATTCGTGGAAGATTTCCGAACAAAAATCGAAGAGTGTATGGGCACCTTTAGTTTACTTACAGCAATCTACCAAAGACCTCCCCTATACCAGAGACTGCACAGTGCCTTTTGCATCTCTGCAGTCCCACCCAGCAGTCTCTCCAGGATTTTAGAATGCTGGATGTGAGCTACATAAAGTGCATCTAAATGTCAACTGAGCTGAGTTTCTGAATTAAGCCAAGATGAGCATGGTATACTGTGATACAGTGACTGAATCAGCACATGTCCCACACAATTGTGACATTTGACTTTGGAAACAAATACATGGAAGATCTATTCATACCACGTATTACTAAATTTGTATAAGATCAGCCTGTCCAATAATTACTGAACCAATTATACATGATGAAGGACTCAATGAAGACATGGACATTCCACATGGCATTTATGATGGTACTTGTAGTTATTGGGGCTGTAACTAGGATGGAAGGGCTGTGATCCCTAAACTAGGTTTTATCTGATTACTAATTGCCTATTGTATATATTATGAATTGTATCAAACGTAACATATATTCTTTACACTTGTGCAATGGTTTATGTCTCTACAAAAAAACAATTCTCCAATTGTGTGTACTGATAGACTATTTAAGAGGGGGTGAGATATCTCTCAGACTGTACAGACCTTGGGTATATGTTTTGGGAGTATCTCATAAATGTAGACAAGATATTTCAATAACCAAATTCTATAACCATTTTTCATTAGTAAGAGATGGAAATTATACATCCCCTTTCTGGTTTAATTTTACAAAAGGTTACAGGTAAAAAAAAAAAAGGAAAACCATTGGAAAAAAGGTATGGAACTTGAGAGATAGCAACAAATTAATTTACTTGGCCTTCTAATTTCCTCTTCTGAGAGGGGGGGTGGTGCTGTATGAAATAGTTACCCATCTGGCCCAAGAAAGGGAATACGATACATCCAAAGGGAAGACTTATTTAGCCTACTCAGTGTTCTCTAGGTTCACACCTGGTGAGTAGATTTCCTTGCGTATCAATATCAAATCGATTCGGTACGTATTATATCGAGGGGTTCCATATTTCTTCAAAAGTCTACTTTTAAAGAACATTACAACTTTATTTGTTGCTCTGCTTTTAAGATTATTCCACATACCGTATACATGTGGATACACAGTATTATGATACATACCATATTCAATGTATCTATCAGATTTCAACAGTTACCAGTATCACTGCTAAATTACTTAACAGCATTGCATTACCATTGCTGTCTCCTTTAAGTTTTTTTCATATATTGGATTAGAACATTTATATATATAAAATTTCAGTGACCCTTTAAATATACATAAACATATGGTCTAAGTCCATGAAGAATGATGCTTTTTGACAGCAGAAAAAATGAAGAAATCTGCAACTGGGCCTGTTTTCACTTTATACCCAAATGGAAAAATAAATTCCTGCTCTCATTAATCAACTGTGTTCCATTAACTCTACTGTTTTGTATTTTATTTATAGAAAAATGGATTAGCTTCAGTTTTATCAAACAGCGTACAAATGTTTCTTCATGAGCCTTTATTAAGTAGATAAACTGTTCTTAAAGGATAAAACATACAGTATCCACCATGTAATGCTTGTACAATAGAAACCACAGCCTACCCATGGAAAAGTATTTTTCTACAAGACAAAAAAGGGAATTCTCCACTGACTTAAGTAGTTGCATATTACAACAGCTTCCTTCTTTATTCAGAGCAAGCTAATTAAATACATTAATAAGTTAGATGTAAACCCTAAATGACAAATACTCTACAATTGAAAATGTCTTGAATGACAACTAGTTTCATAAATCTGTGTGTATCATTAACTATGGCCTTTTTTAATAAAAAAAAATGTTTATCATCCTATGCGGGATCTCAGCAATGCTGATTTATTGCATCCTATTTTCAGCCACTTCCTTTATCCATGCATGCAGACCAACAGTGGCTGCAATGCATTCCTCAGGGAGGGCTTCCTGATAGTGATAACAGTGGGGTCATGCCAGCATAATATGTGTTACAATGGCCACTTGTTGTTTTCATGGTAAGGTCATGTAATAGATTGACAGCACAGGGGCAAAATTGAAAAATGGGAAAGAGTGCTGTCACCCTATAACAAGAAGTGTCTGAACAAGGACTTGATTACCAGGCATGATTATAATTAAAGCTGCAAATAAAAAAATATTGAAATAATATATTTATATTTGCATAAGCATTTTAAGGTTTCTATGAGATTACAGGGATTGGCTTTACATATACTTTAACACTAGACTATGAAAGTCAGCCATGTCCTTTAAACCCACTTTTTATATTGAATCTTACCAGTGCTTAAATTAGACGGCTGTATTGTTTTTTCCCCCTTTATTTTCACCTGGTAATCCTCCTTCTCCCTGGGTTGTTACTCACTTACTCCTTGATTTATCTATCGAGGGAGCCATGGTTGTCCCCTAGGATCTATTTCATGGGGTAGGGGATTTAGTAATTAAAAAAGGTTTACAGGATGTGTTGCTTTACGGTTCCATTAATATCTAATAGCACATCAACACACTGTTATAGTAACAGGCAACACCTGCACTGTACCTCACCACAATGCAGGTACCATACTGTGAGCTCTGCATAAAAAAATGAAGGTGCATTAGGTGCCTTTTTTAATTTGGATTGAGTGGGAAAGGTAATATAAAAACCCAGCTTTTAAGAGTGATCACCAAGGCCTGCATCTAAAATGGAAGATTGCTCCTCACCTCAGGCTGGGGTACCAACTGTACCAATAAAAAGCTGACAGGGGATCTAATACTCTTTAAAACCCAACTGTAGCCAAAATATATTTTTTGTTTTGGATGGAGTGGGAGGGTCATAATATGTTAGATTTTCATTGCTCTCTGCATCCCTATTGTGGAGGTTTCACCTCATACCCTATCCTGTTAACCACAACAATAAAAATTGCAGTGACACAATAAGCCCTCATTCGCACTAAGGATTTTGTAGTGCTTTTTGTGCTCCAAAAACCGCTCCAGAAATGCCATTTCAATGGTCATGTTCACATCTGAGCGGCATGTCGCCTGTAGCAAAATGCTGGTTGCTTTTAGCAAGTACATGAGCTTCTTTGTGGCAGATTCTGTGCTTCTTGCCCATAGACGTCAATAGAAACACTGAAAACTGTGCGTTTGTGCATATGCTAATGTGCATTTTTTTGCATCTGTCCACTGACATTAATGTGCTGCAATTTTTCTATTGAAATGTGTGACTTTATATATGTGCGTAAAAATATGCACAAACGCGCAAAAACGTGCTGCACAAAAACGTTGCTCAGGTGTGAATGCAGGTTTATGCAGTTCCTTTTGTCACCACTCTAACTAAGCCGGCTGTCTGAACTGCAACTTAACATCTGAACTTCCCACAATGTAACATCATCCTTGCTTGCTGGAAGCAATGCATGATGGGATATGTAGTCTTGAGAAAGCATGATTGCATCACATCAAGCAGCAGGGAAAGAGATGCAAAGCATGCTGGGAATCCAGAAAGTTGTTGAAAGTGATGGGCAGACAGAAGGAATCAGTTACTACATAAAAGGGATTTTTTCAAGTAAACTTTGATTGCATGATCAAAAACAGCTCTAGTATGTATTCCTATTACCATGCTGATGTTATAACAGGATAGTATATACTGGGACTTTAGAACTAATTTATCTGCTAACCAGGCAACTAGGCCAGCAATAGCAGTCTTCAAATTTCTCTAAATTACAATTTTACATCTATGCCCAGCCTAGCGAGACCTGAAAATCTTCTAGAAAAAAAAAAAAAAAGATTTTGCTCATCTTATAGGGTTCCCAACATTATTTAGCATTTTGTTATGGTAGTCCCTTGTCTCTCTAAAGGAGTTCCACCCTTTCTATCACTGAAACCTGTGTGCACACTTTCTTTGGCACTTTAAGATGACACTGTGCTAAAAGGTTTTAATGAAATTACTGTATTTCTAGTAAAGAATATATGGCCAACAACTTTACAGAGGAGAAAAGGTACTTTTTGGCCTCTGTCATCTATTGGTACAGCCCTACTGTGCAACATAAGCAACATGGTGACAGTATTGGGTTTTGTCGCTAAGATCACATACAATGTTCACATATTGTTGTGGATCAAAATATCATCTGCAGCCCCAAAATATCCTTCATAGACCAAAGATATCCCCTGTAGTACTAACCTTACCAATAGAAACAAAGCTGCATTATTAACTGTGCTGAAAAAAAATGGTATACATAAAGTATGTTGCATCCTGTTAAAGTGTGCCAAAACTGACAATGCTGACGTCTACTAGTCATACAGTCCTAGGCATTGCATGCACCTTGGGGTGTGCCTATTCTTCACTGTTAGGAAGTGGTGGCACTGCATGGAGGAGGAGGTATCTAGGCAGTGCTGGAGTAAAAACAAAATTGGCATAAAATATGTGCAAATAGCTTATGCTGTCAGTTATTTGGTACTGTTGTAAAGTTTGGCTCTTTTATATTCCCACCAGGTTTGTTTTAAGGACTACTCTATATACAGATTTTTTTTAGATGGAGATTAAAACCATACATGTATAACATGCTGAGGAAGAGAAACCAAAACGCATCTCATTTAATAATAATGTGAAATCCAAAAATTTAAATAAACTAATCAAAACAAACCTCTAATCAAACACATACTTTTAATAGAAAATGCTTTTCAACTGTTTGTAGTAGGGAAACCGGCTAATTATGTGCTAGGATTGGCAAGTACAGCTTGGCTATTACTTATATTCCTTTGTTGCAAGATTAAGTTTACTCACAGTTAATGCCATATAAAATGTATTCAAACTGAACTGCAAACCATGCCTACACTAATTTCAAACAAATAAAATAATAAAAAAGGTAAAACATGTTAAATCCTGGCTCTGAGAACCATAGTCTATGAAGGGAAATTTGATTGATTTAATTTAATTGTGCTTGTACAGAGGTGACATTATACTGTGAATAAGCATTATTGATATTTTACAGAGTCAGGAAGGAAACAGAAAGCACATGTGGGACAGAAAGGGGGTTATTCACTATTGAGCCGAATGATACAGCCGTAGCTTTGGCTGATCCTTCGACTCCCTTTGGCCGCCGGGCTATTCACCATAGCCCGTACAGCCGCTGAAGGCAGCCGAGCGGCTGAGCCAAGCCGAAGGCATATGCTTCGGCTCGACTGAGCCGAAATGACAGCCAAAGTGGGGCAAACAGCCTGCCGAAGGCCAGCAGTTTGGCCCGCAAATGACGGCTGGGCGGAGCCATCCGACATCTCATAGCTGGCTCCACCCAGTTGTAAAGACAGATCAGCGTCCCCAAATGACCTGGGGATGCTGATCTGTCATTAAAAAACAACTGGGCGGAGTAGGAAACAGATGGGGGGAGCTAGCCATCACTGTTAGCTCCTCCCAATTGTTTTTTTATTTCTTTTTTCAAATATTTAGATTTTTTAAATCTTCCTATTTTTTTATATTTTTAAAATCATTTTGCATTTTTTGTAAAAAGAATTGCACTTCTTTTCTATTCTGCTAGGTACTATGGAGGTGTCGAGCAAAATAGCCGAAGCGAATGCCACTCGCCGGCATTCAGCTATTCACTCACTTCATGTTCGGCCCCGATGAGAATAGTGGCGAACGGCAGCGAGTGAGCTGCCGGAGCTTCGGCTCAGCCGATTCAGATGTTGGATCGGCTGAGTCGAAGTCATTCTGCCCTTGAGCATGTTCGGCTGACCGAAGGCAGCAGATGTACGGCTGATTTCACTGGCTCGGTTATTCAGAGAAAGTGTCATAGAGAAAGCAAAGCGATAAATACTACCAGGATGTCTTCATAAAATATGGCATTCTGAGAAGATAAATAAAATACTGGCGTTGGGTAAAGCCTTTCTTCAGATATAATGGCTATTCCAGGGAAGTTATTTTTAGGTTTTGCAGAAGGAGTAATCTGTCAAAAGAACTATTTTTTATTTTAGAACTTTAAACAATGGAACTCAAGTTAGATAAGGTATAGACTATAAGACTAAAAGTTAAACACTGTGGGTTTCATTTATTAAACACAAACACTTTCACTTTGCAGGGGGATTTGCACTTTGCAAAGCAAATTTTCCTTAGCTCAGTAAATGAGATGACATCTATCATCCAGTCATGTCCTTGCAAAAATTTAGGTTTTTTTTTTATATTCCTTGCACATGGTGGGGTATTTTTTTCATAAGTAAATTTTTACCCTATACACTAACCTAAGGGAAAAAATGCCTTGCAAAGCGAACAGCCCTGTGAATCATACTGGACTAATCTTGTTAATCTTGTAACTATCCCAGATAACTCCTAGCTTGATAGTATGCATGTCAATAGGACAAGGCCAATGAACTCACATTCTGTTTTAAGAAAAAGTTGGTTTGTAAGTTTAATATTTGCTCCTTTACCAAGGCATCCAAAAACCTACCAAATTCTGCTCAATTACAACAATGTGAAGGTCTTGAAGATAACAATATAGAAATCAAATAGTAATTCTGAATTTTACAACTATAGTATAGAAGAATTAATGTGTAACTGACGCACAAAAAAGTAGAAAGAAAGGATAATACTCTAAAGACATGGGGCTAATTCATCACCATTTATAAAGTGGACAATATATCAGCAGCTTGTCTTAGAACATGCTTTTCACAATACCTAAAAGTGTGATCCAGTTCAGCAGAGGAGTTCACTATAGTTTGAATCAACAAAATGCAGAGGCCTTGGCAGAATGTTATTGAATGTGTGCCTTTTACTTACCGGCTATGTAATATAATATTTCTTATATACTTTTTAAGCAAACAGTTATAAAATCTAGGACTAAAGAAATTAAAAATAAACTGCGGACCATTAAGGATAGGAGTGTCGTTTTCGGTTTTGCTAGTAGACAGGTGAAAGTAGAGTAACTGTACTCAAATATCATCATACAGCTGTATTTTAGTGCTTTAGTGTATTAACAGTAAAACAATGTTTAGGTTGAAATCCAATATAACATTATGATTATTATTATAGTTGCCGATGTCTTCTTTTTTTTAAGCATGTAAATCTTTATTGCGTTTTACAGAATACAATATATAATGCAACTGGTGGAAGACGTAATTTTTCATGCATATTGGTATACAATCAGGATGCCATCCGGCCACATAAGTAGTTTTGTCTTCAAAATATCATAAAAGCAGATACAACAAATCAAACAATGAAAACAGATATTTTGCGAATGTGTAACCTTACATTTACAAGTTACTAGATGAAATCATATTGACAAGAGAGCCAGGTATTGTAAGGAGCGAGAAGGGAAGGATATGAGGTGTGTGCAGTGTCGTTGAGAATGATCTCCATGGGTGAAGATCAGGATTCAAAAATATTTTTAATGTAATTTTTTTTAAAGCAGACCTCTATGCAGCTGTTCTTAGCTCGCTCCATAGGGGCATCGGAAACCCTGGACCTGATCTTTCAGCTCCTGGGTTTAGAACTGGGTCCCAGCTGTAAGCCAGCAGTCCCAGTCCCAGCGCCAGAAGGGGTACCCGTTAGCTACAGACACTAGCTGCTGTTTTAAAATGGTGTTGGGACGTTCAGCAACTATCCCAGTGATGTTTTGAAAACAGCTATGACTCAAGTAGTTAAAAAGCAGAGCAGGGTAATATAATCAAGTAAGTAGTACTAATTATGTGTCTTTTTCCATTCTGCTATAATAGAGTTAAATAACATCATCTTACAATTGAAAGTGTATGTAGGGAAGGGTTCAATTTTTTTTTCTGCCTCTGGTCTTTTGGGAAGATTTCACTCCTTTCCTGGAGATAAAACAGTAAATCAGAGGAAAACTCTCAAAAAAGAAAAGAATGCTCATCTTATAGAGTTGCGATAGGAATAGGTGCCATAGTTGGCTGTGTTAACAACTCTAAAATGTTGGATTTCTCATCACTTAGTGTCTCAGTTACAGGGACGAATCTCTCCAGCATGGAGGAGGCCTGGACCACACAACTCAAAACCTTTATAAAACCATTTTCAAGTCTATAGTAGTATAAAATTAAAGGCACATTGATTGACCAACCTCAATATGCAAATGCAATCAACACCTGGTTGCAACTGACAGATTATGTGGATTGGAGCAACATTTACCATATTTATTCCCAGAGAATTTATTTTAAAAGTCCTTCTGAATTGAGAAAGCTGGTTGAATGACCAGTGAAATGTCTTCAAGAAAAATACAGCAAGTCCAGTTGCCTTGACTTATTTTTTATAGATATATCATTCTAATTACATCAATTTTTAGTTTTTCTTATCTACACACTAAAACCGTTACTTTGAAGAGAATATCTGAATAGTCATATAGTGTATATCATACTTTTCATTATGGAAGAGCTTTGAGTTTGGGTACACCATGAGTTAAAATCAAACCTTAGCTATTTGAAGTCCACCAAAAAACTAGTTCATCAGCCTGAACTTCTGCTTCACCTGGAAGGCATTCATTTAGTGGCCATATTACTAGTGCCAGAAAATGAACAACTTCCAACCTGCTGGCTTGTTTCCCATTGTAAACCAGCAGGAGGAGATCCTAGATGACATAATTCTCTATATATGATCAATGACGTCAGTCAGGTTCCCCAGTACTGCTGTTAACTGTCCAGCAATGCTGAGGAAATGCCATTTGCAATGAGAATCCATCGGGAGGGGATCATTGGTGTGGGTCATTATGTTTGTGTTGGTGGATTATCGGCGGCACTGTAAATCATGATTGACGATAGATCTGCATCACTGGACAAAGTAATGTAAGATTTACATTGTGGCATTTAGTTTTTTTAAAGACTTTTTCAACTGTGTAATTTTCTACTTACTTTTTTGTGAATGAGTAACAAGGTGTATTATGTACCTCATAATCATTCATGTAGGTAGGAGGGACGGATATCTGGTGGCCCCCTTATTTTAAGGGAGACTTACAGATTACGATAAGTTTCCCCCACCAGACCACTACATTCACCAGGCCAGGGATGTTTGGATAAATTCTTTGTCCCCTGCCAATGTTGAGAGCATGTGTCCTAGTAAGGCTAGGTGTGTGTGTGTGTGTGTGTGTGTGTGTGTGTGTGTGTGTGTGTGGAGGGATGGGGAGCTGCACGCTCAATGCTTCTTCCCTTACTGGTCAGCTAGGCTGCATGCTTAGATGGAGGCCTAGTATGAATGTTTAGGGGGGCCCCATGCAATTGTGTTTGTTTTTGTGTGGG
This sequence comes from Nanorana parkeri, assembly GCF_000935625.1. Classification (NCBI taxonomy): domain Eukaryota; kingdom Metazoa; phylum Chordata; class Amphibia; order Anura; family Dicroglossidae; genus Nanorana; species Nanorana parkeri. Next base: position 299,402 of record NW_017306678.1, read on the forward strand.
TCCCCCTTTAAAAATCCATACCAGACCCAATTTAGGATAAGGGTCTGGTATGGATATTAAAGCAGACCCGCAGCATTTAGTTTTTTTGCATACATTTTTTTTTCTTGCGCAGGACATGTTAGTGTAATGAGCGGTGTGCCTCAGGGTTCTGTGCTGGGTCCCATATTGTTCAACTTATTTATTAATGACATCGGGGAGGGTGTTAACAGCGATATTTTCGTGTTTGCGGATGACACCAAAATAGGGAGGGTAATAGACACGGACTTAGACACTATAACATTACAGGAGGACCTGGATAAAATAGGGGAGTGGGCATTAATGTGGCAGATGAGGTTTAATGTCGATAAATGCAAAGTAATGCACTTTGGAATTAAAAATAAACAAATGGGTTATACAATTATGGGTATGCCGCTGGGGAAGTCAGAAATGGAGAAGGATTTGGGGGTCATTGTAGACCACAAACTGAAAGGTAGTTTGCAGTGCCAGGCTGCTGTAAACAAAGCTAGCAGGGTCTTGTCCTGTATTAAAAAGGGGATGTATTGCAGGGACAAGTCTATAATTTTGCCACTTTATAGATCATTGGTTCGACCTCATCTGGAGTACGCGGTCCAGTTCTGGTCACCAGTACTAAGAAAAGATGTCCTTGAGTTGGAAAAAGTCCAGCGGAGGGCAACCAAACTAATTAGGGGTATGGAGGACCAGAGCTACGAGACAAGGCTACTAAATTTAAACATGTTCACATTAGAGGTGAGGAGATTAAGGGGGGATATGATTTCCATGTACAAGATGTTCAATGGTGGTAGCAACATTAGCGATAAACTGTTTTAAATTAACTCCGTTACAAAAACTAGAGGCCACCACCTAAAATTGGTGGGGAAAAAAAATTCCAGCACAAGGGGCGAAGGGGGTTCTTCACAGTAAGATCAGTTAGGGTCTGGAACTCACTGCCACAGGCGGTGATTTCAGCAAATAATGTGGAATTGTTCAAGAAACTTTTGGAGGATTTCTTAAGGGACTGTAATATACAGGGGTACAGGTACTCCTAGAATGAGATCCTAATAGGTTGGACTTGATGGACTAATGTCTTTATTCAACCTCAAATACTATGTAACTATGTAACTATGTTCCCTGGTATGTTTCAAGAGGGAGGGGAGGCATGCTCACTGCCCTTTTCTTGCGACCTAGGCTTCATGTCTGTAGGGGCTGACATGGTTTTGGAAGACCATCATTGACGTTGGATATACATCGTTGGATGATGTGATTGATGTTGGATTTAAAATCGCGGAACATTGTTCATTATATTCTTTTTTTAGTAAAGGACTTTGCCATGGTGCATGTGTTTATTTACTTTATAGCTTTTTTTGTTAATGAGAAAACAAGGGGTTCTATGTACCCTTACTCATTTACAAGGGATGGGGAAATATCTGCAGCCGCCTTATTGTAAATGGGGATTTCGGATTCTGATAAGTCTTCCCCCACAGACCCATACATCTATTGGGCCAGGAATGTAGGGATGAGGACCTTGTCCCTATCAACATAGGGACAAGATGCATTACCAGGGCCCCCTAGCTGGCAGGGCACCATCCCAATATTGGGGGAATGTGGTCTAATCTGGATCAGGAGGGGGGTGCAAACCAAATGTGGCTCTTTTGTAATGCAAGACAAAAACAATCAGCCGGTTTGTTTAGAAACAGCAAGTCGTGATGCAAGTTGTGAGAGCATGCTGGGACGCTAACCCTGAGACGGGACATATGTATACAGGCGGCAAGCTGGATATTCTGTTATACTGAAGAGAAGTTTTTGTTCATTTGTGTTGTTTGCTGAAGAAAAGCTTTTTCTGTTGGAATGTTTGAGAGAAAAAATAAAGACTTTTATTTTCCTAACACAGCTGGCTATTGATCGGAACTGCTCTGAATATTACAAAAGTTACATAAAACACATATAATACAAATAACACAAACAATATAATGTGTACCCTATCTTTCAAAAATTTAGATTTCATGAGCTATAATACTAAGGAAGCATGCAGAAAGTTTTTTTAATGCAAAACTAATTTCTCCACATAGTAATACTGGGTTTGAGCCCCTGCTATGTTTTCAATGGCCATTTTGGTGGGAAATATTACTGACTAGATCTAGTGAGCAATTCCAAAACATATAAATGCATTGTGTGTGGAGTTTCTCTACTAACTCTTCTATACCCTAAATCAAAATATGAACCTCTTATTGATAAAAACACCCACCATTTATACCATACAGTACTGTCAACATGTAAGCATGAAAACTTGAACACGCTATGTTTTGTGCTACTTCCATTCAATAAAATGTAAAGAAACAAGCGTTTGCACTTGCCCTCTCCCAGTTCTATGAGCTCATCAATATTTGCATGGTAGGTTATTTATTATGCTTTGACATCGGAGAATATATTAGTGCCAGATTCATGAAACCTGTTCATTTTCTAAAAAGATATAACGGAAATCAGCTGAAGAGTGGCAACAGAACATGAATCATGGTCTTATTAATATACATTAGAATTTTAAACCCATCAAATAAATATGGTAAACATATGCAAGATAGAGAACTTCTATCAGGTCAGGTTTTTATTGCACCTCCGAAATATACAAAATGTTTTGGAAGATGCCTTCTTCCAAAAGAGGATCCAGACTTTAGAAAAACCAAAACATGTTCTGGACAGCATTAATAAAAAGTGCACTTTAACTAAATCAATACTCATTGTGACGGACTGAACTGTCACTGGGGCTGCTGGAGGAGCCTGAAGGCTAGCCTCCTTCCAAATGACAATGGACCTAGGAATATGGAGATCACCCTCAGACCTCTTGGGGTTACATGGAACTAAGACTTGAGGGACTGTTCCTGGGACCCAGAGGATTGCTATGTACATGTACCCCTTGGAACTAATACGCCTGATTTATGTGGGGAGTTTATATGCTGCATCTTTCCCATTGCCCATTAAAGGTACAGGGTGTGAATCCAGCAACACAAAAAGGGTTAACTCTGGACTGAGACTCCCAATTAATTTGTTACAACTCTGTTTGACTTTAGGTGGAGATGAGTAGATTAACCTACACTAGACAGTCAGGAGATAATACCATCCTATTTGTTTTCCCTCTCCCTATTCATTCATTACGGCATTGGGGAGGGAAATGTTTGCTTGATGTTGTGAATGCGTTATGTTTTTAGACTTCCAGAACTGTATATATAGTGAGCTGGTTTTCAATAAAGTCAGTCCTTGGTTTTCACTTCAACATTGGTGTTGTCTGATGTTTGAGGAGTTTAGTTTTCTGTCCTGATATATTGGTTCTGTCCAGTAATTAGGCAGGTTTAGACTGAGGACACTGGAATTCAGGTTCCAGCGGAGAGGAAGCTGATTTCTGGCGGAGGTACCCAGTCGGGGTACTAGGCAGTCCGTCACACTCATTGCCATCTAAAAACATATTCAAATCCTATTACAACACCACCATATAGTGTCAATGAATGGCCATGAACAGGAACAATATGTTAAAGATATCAGGCCTCCATTAGTGCAGACATCTAGTAGTTGCAGTGTTGGCCCCTTTGCAGCTATGGAACCTAGATGAAGCTGAAAGCCCCAAAGAATTATCATTATACAGGATTTATATAGTGCCAGCAGTTTGCACAGCGCTTTACAATATAAGGAAGACATTACAATCACAATACAATTCAAAACAAGAAGATGGATTATCAATGTTTAATATATAAGAGCATATCTGCAACAGATAAATAACAAAACATTATGAAAGCATCCACTTGCATGGTTCTAAAGAGCATTGCAATCTTTTCTATTTCCTATAAATAGTATGTGTACAGTACCTTTTGTTTTCTACCCATCTGGTACAGCCAAGCAGAAATGATTATTTCCCTCTCATTTAGACAGAATAAAAATTATAGCAACCACCCAAGCTGCAATCATTCTTGTTTATGGAAACAAGATATAATGCTGAATATGTATTTTATTCTTGGCAAAATATCATAAATAAAAATGGCTTATTATAACAATTCCATTCTATACTGTTAACTGCTAAACAGACAGAATTTATGCCTTCTTGGCATTGACTCCCAGTTTAACTATTTAAGAGTATTTTCTTTTCCTTCTTACAGGCTGGTCATAAATAAATTCCTGTGATAACATGTGACCTTTCTCATCATAAAATATCTTTCAGTAAAGTATCATCACAGACCTGTGTTTGGTATTATCAATCATACATTTTACATGGTGTGAAGTTATTCCTATGACCTTCATATCACTTGTTAAAAGTTAAAGATCCTGTGTTTATGTTTGGATTGTCAAACAGCTGTGCTATATGTCAGATTTATAAGTATTTTTTTTAACATACTTGAACTAACATTTCATACAAATAACTTTATATAGAAAAATAAATGTCAGAACTGATTTAATATTTACAGCTAAATAAGCACTGCAAGGAAATTATATATACTACAAGATCAAGAGCCCTCTTATATACGTATCCCTTTTTGCCAGGTGTATACCCAGAATACATTCTGAATGTATTGAGAATAAAGTACAGTTTCTTAGATTTAGAACACTTGGCCAACTCTTAATGTACTGAGTGGTAGATGTATTTGAAGTAGTTGATTGTAAAAGTATGAGGGTAAATGACAACAAAACAAATTCCACGGGGCTTTTTAGATGTCACATCTGGATTAAACGGGACACAAACACATACAAAATATCCCTAATCAATTATATAATTGTTTTAACAAAATATTTATAAAAATTACATGATTTTAGAACATATAAAATCAATGTAAGAACGTATTCCAGAAAGCAAAAACTTATCCCAAGGCATAGCGCCCCCCTGGATCACACAAGCACATTATATACAATCTTATCAATTTCATGAGTTACTTATCTTTTAACAATATCCATAAATCATTTTGTTAGCCATATTGTTTCTCTTTATTTCATGGGTTAATGTGCACTGAGTCCAGCCTTCAATGCGTTTCGCCAAGAGCTTCCTCAGCAAGTTTGGGAGCAAATTTCAATCACAATACATCAACACTGTTTGATGTTCGTTCAAAAGGCAGATGGTGTATGATTTCCGAATGAAAATCACAGTTTATGGGCACCTTAAAACATCTAAGGAGGTACTTGCCAATCAAAAGGAGTATGCCGTGATAGGAAAAAGGTGGATCCCTGTTCTAAGAAAAGATAGTAATGAACAGCTCATTTCACATTCAAAAAGTGGAGACCCACACTTGGATAGAGGAAAAGAAGTACAATGTCCTGGCTTAGGGAAAAGAAAGAAAAAGGCAAAAACAAAATAGCTGACAGGATCGGAATGAGAAGTCACAGGTTACTGTACTAGTGGAACTATGGGAGGAAAAACCCTGAACAAAGGATTACACCCAAAAAAAGCAAGCAAACTAAAAATAGAAATCTCCAGCCAAGATCTGGCCTTTGAATGTACTAAAGTCCAAATGTTGATCCAGACCTGATTGGAAGAAAGTCAGGATGCGTTCCTTGGAAGAAAATTCCCTGGAATGAAATTACCCTGCCTTGCACCATGAGAACTTCTCCCGTGACACATGTTGGTAGACTCTTAATATTGAGTAGCACAGGAATAACGGAATCAGATAGGTCCCCTATCCCTTAGGAGCCAGATTGCAGAAATCAGGTTGAAAATCCAGCCTGAAAATCCTGTCTTTGGAAGATCCAGCCGATTTGGAGAGCCCATGGAGAATTTGACGAGGTCCAAGTACTACATTCACCTGGGCCAGTTTGGCTCATTTAGAATCAATGGAATGTTCTCCATCTCACTCCTGCGAAGTCGATGAAAATGGAGTCTCAGTGGAGCAAAAATGGATCAGGATTACCCTATCCCACAGAGTCACCAGAGCATGTACTGTGAAGGCTAGAGGGTCCCTGAACCTGGAGACATACCTGCTCAAAAGTTGTTGAACCTGGAGGCAAGAAAGTCCACCTCCAGTGTGCCTCACCTGTGACAGAGGTCTTGACCTTGTGGTGGAGACCATTTTCTAAATTCTAGAAATAGACAATTAAGGAAATCCACCTGCCAATCTTTCACACCTGGAATGTGCCCAGTGGAATGTCCTGTAATATGAAGTTCCATTCTAGTAAGAATCTGGTCAGTTAGGCTACATTCCTCCTTGCCACTTGCGTTTTTGTGCTCTATATGCAGTGAAAAAACTGTCAGGCTAGATGCTGTGTTTAAGTTTCTAGATGTGTTAAATTATGCATGTTTAGATGCATCCGGTACCAAATCCAAGCACCAAAGTGTGTTAAGAAGCGTTTGCACACATTTACATGCGTTAATAAATGGCAAATATTTGTAAATTCCAAATTTGCGCCTTTTTGCAAAACAGTAAAAAAAAATGAAGTGACACAAAACTGTTAATAAGCGACTTATGTTAAAAATCGTATGTGCACTGTGTGTGTTGTGATAAAATGATACAGGCGTACATTTAACCACAACACAGCAGATCACAAAGCACGGCAATGCGTCACAACACTTTGCCACGCCCAGCACAGTTAAATTAATGTTATTTTGAAAATTAAAGCACTTTCTGTTCATTCATAAATGGGGACACAGTGCTATGTGTCCACAGTTGTTTACAAACATTGGAGTGATCAGCTGATCATTCCAGTGTTTGCACTGCATACAGATGATCGGTAAATATCACATATATTTACCAATCCTTCGCTCAGCCACACACAGTGCCGCTGTCATTCTGAAACTGACATGATGACAGCATCTCTGCTCTCTCCTCTGTCGTTTTCTCCTCAGATCCCCACTGCCTCAGCCAATACAGGCAGGGGAGAGCAGTGGGGATCCGAGGAGAAGCATTGAGGGAACAGGTTAGGTTGCAGATGCCGGTGGGGGGCTGGATTTTTGGTTAATAGCTGTCATCAGTGGCATTTCAGCCACTGATGACAGCTATTATTTTAAAGAGGGTAACCGTTCTGTTATAATGTTTATAGCAGAAGGGAGAAAGCCACTGACGTAAGGTGGCCAGCTGGAAACAGTTGTGTTCCGCTGTAAGCCTTACGTCGGTGGCGTTTAGAAACATCTAAACGCAATGTATGAATAGATCCATTTATTAAATGCATATACAGTATAAGCGTTCAGAAAATATTTTTTTTTTAAACATATAAACACATTCAATTGCACCTAGTGTGAATGTAGCCCTACTCTTAAAGAAGCATACGTCTGCTTCCCTGATAGCAGATGTATGCCACAGCTGTGGCATTGTCTGACTGAATCCTGAAGATGACTTTGCAGCTTAGCATGAGCTAAAACCAAAATGCTCTCAAAGCCAGTATTTGGATAAGGAGACAAGAGTCCTCCAGCCCCTTGCACCGAGAAGGGTGTCCAGGACACCTCTCCAGTTTGCACAGTTCATGCCTCATGTAGGACTCGTCTAGCTCAATGGAGGAAGAGATTTATCAAATCCCAGGGCTGGATGCTCTGAGCCACTAACCAGAGACAACCTGAGTGTCAAGTGTCTCCGTAGGTCTAGAGACTGTGGCTTCTAGTCTCATATAGAACAAATGTTAAGTTGTAAGGAATTGCAATGGAATTTGGCATACAGAACTGTCCTGAAGCACAAAATCCTCATGCAAAAGCTGTGCCTAAAAATAAGCCAAGATATTACAAGCAGCAAGTAGGATCTAGCGCTGACTTCTGGGGGTTCAGGACTTAAATGAACTTCTATAGGGGCTAACTTTTTGGCCGATGATTGATTACACCTCCGCCAACTGTTCACTTAGTCCAGGTATTCCACTATGGCAATGCACTGCAAGCGCATCCAGCTTATCACAGAGGCTAGCACCCTGGTGAATACATGAAGTGTAGAGGACAGACCAAAGAAAAAAGACAACAGAATGGTAGTGCTGCAAGCCAATACAAAAGCACTAGCAAGATGGGGACATGCAAGCAATGATCTCCAATGTTCACAGAGGCCAGAAAAAGTCTTCCGGAAGGAAGGAACTGACCTTTTTTTGGAACTGTGAACAAATATGAACAAAACCCTATAACTCTTCCGCGCTTTGGGACAATGATAACAGCTCCCAAGGTGGGAGTTGAGTCAGAGTGTTTAAAGGTCTGCTAGAGAGGACCACTATACTGTACATATTGCCCTAAAACCTGAAATCTTTAACTAGGGACAGGACTTGCCCTGAGCAAAAAAAAATTGACTACTTCCTGAAAGCCTAAAAAAAATGGTCATAAAGTTATATTCAAGAAGGTTCCAAAGATACCCCTTACTCTACCTCAAAATTATCAATTATAGCAGCATCCACTTCATCTTCCTTTCCCTTATTAACTGTGTTGGAAGGGTTCAAAAAGGAAGATAATTTCAGAGAAAAACTCCACTTTCATTAAAATGATTTTGTAATCTTACATTATAAAAAGAATGCCTTCCAATTACAAAACTGAATCGCTGTTAGTATAATTGACCCACAGATATTTTCAGAAGTCTGCACTGAGATACAAGTAAAAATTTTAAGCATCCCTTGCAATAAAAGTTTTCCGGTGAGACACTCCCTACGGGTTCATTATCTCTAAAGGGATGCAGGCACTACAGCTTTCATAATTAACACACTGGAAATGCACCAGATGGTTTTAATGAACAAGACCCTCCCAATCAGGAATCAGTTTGAAAAAGATATTGTAAACTAAGCTGCTTACTCTATAAAGCAGGTAAGTAAATGTAGAAATTTTTTTCTAAAGTAAAGTTAGATCCTAATCTTATAATTGCCACAGCACTACCTACGCCTGGGGCAACAGGTGGCATATGAGTATAGGCAATAGCTCTTTCAGTCATAGCTGCTTCCTAAAATGAAAATGCAAAAAGCTAAAAGTATATGCACAAGACATCAGGCAGGAAAGAGTACCTGGCACACATAGCACCTTCAAACCCACAACCTAAGCAAATTGTACTCCCTCCCCCTGAGTATGGAACTGTAGCATCACTTACCACCACCCCAGACTTAAGGTGCCCATACACTGTGCGATTATCGCACGATAATCGCGGGAAATCCCGCGATCGGACGATAATCGCGGGAAATCCCGCGATCGGACGATAATCGCAAAGTGTATGGAAGGTGTGCGACCGTTTTTACTGTACGGTCGCACGTCTTTTGTCTAAGGAGCATGCTAGAAAACCAACCGAGAATCGTACGATTTTCGGCTGGTTTTTAGCATGATCGTAAGATCAATGCCGCATGGGCCGGTGTGCGCACGCGCACACTGCCCGTTCAGCATTGCAGTCATCTGATAACCCGCCCCTCAGGGGGGCGGGCTTACGATGATCGCAAATACGATCTGCCTGTCCAAGATGGGCAGATCGTACGTTTTTTTAATTACTTTACAACCATCGCAAGACTAAGGTCTTGCGATGGTTGTAAAGTCTATGGCCACCTTTAGACTTGGGAGCAGCCACCGTCATCCTGCTCTCCTCTGAGTCCTCAGCATTTATTCTGTGTCATAACCACAGGTGCATCATCCTAGGTGACTGAATTATGTCACGGCATTCAGACTAAGGCTTGACCCACATTACCCTGCCTTCCACCCGCCAACTGCCATTGCAGGAAGCCCAGTAACTGATGTCGCAACTTGCCTCCGCTGACCACTTGCACTACTCCAGAAGGAGAGCAGGAGGAGAGGCAATAATGCCTGGTGCTCTCAGGAGTTGCCCCTCCCCCCCCCTGTAATAAGAGGGTGCCAAAGTCCTGGAAGCATTTCAGGGGTACAGCTGATAAAAGACAGCAAAGCTTCAGGGAACCACTGACCCAACAGCCTTCTGGCCAGGAAAGAAGGTGACAAATGTTGCAAAGTCTGGGACGGCAGGAAACACAATCTAAACTGAGGGATGAGGGGTTATTAAACTGTTCAAATTGTGTTTCCTTTAGAGGGAGGAACCAATCATCTCTCAGGTTGCTGTCCTGGAAGATGATTGGGGAAAGCAGCTATTCACTTACCTTATACTACTTTTTGCATTCTGCTTTGCTTCTTGCCAAAGCAGCCAGGATGATATTCACATTAAAATGTATTTTTTTATTAGTTTAGATTTAGTCACAACCTTTTGTTCTAACTTCAGTTCCAACAATAAACAACTTGAGAACAAACAACTAAAAAATGTTGACATTAGTATTTAGCACATAGTGTTAGCTGCATGGGCAGGACTAAAAGCAGAAGTAAACCCTAACTGGACAACATTACGTTTCCTAAAGTACTCATAACCATTATGCGTCTCGTACGGTTATGTGTCTCGTACGGCCATTTTGCCGTACGAGACACATAACCATTATGCCGCAAGTGGACGCACGATCCTGATACCAGGGAACTCTGTCATATTCTCAATTGGGGTTTGGGGTTCTCAGCAACGGACAGACTACACTGAGGATACCCAGGATATGATCCAAACATCATTTGCCACTAGCAACCAATCATTGGAGGAAACAACAAGATATAGATACATAAAAACGGATCACTGGACTTCAAAGGAAGGAAATAGTCTTCAAACCGCCCGGACTATAAGAAAACTTCAGTAAACGTGAGTGACGAAAAATCCTCTATCTATGTCCGTTAAGGACAGTGTTTGAATACCATACTGAAGTGAAGCCCTATACCCTCTACACTCAAAATTCAATATTAATTGAGAGAGAGAAGGTTAAAGTCAGGCGTGACATAGAAGATGGTCCAGTAATAGTCTGTCCATGGGAAAACCCCCCCCCCCCTCCCCCCTCGGTTTGAAACAGACAATCTGATTATATCCCGGTGTCTCACCACGATATCCCGAGGCGAAGAAGGAGGAAAGGGTTAAGTGTACACACGGCTAAATTCAAGCCAACACTAACCCAAGGAAAAATTTAACCCCACAGGGAAACACCCATCAAAGGAATCCCTAAAGAAAAAGCAAATTGATAGAGGGAAAGGAACTGAAAACATCTGAGGACATATTTCATTAAACCAGAAAATAGCCTAATAGGATCTACCTTATCCACAAGTATCAGTGTTTAAAGCACAGTATATACTCTGATTCCAAATGTACGAAGCCTAGGCTACCATTTCATATCTATTTTGACTCCCCTTTTTTAATTCACAATAGGAAATTACCAGAATGTTTTTCCTTTTGATTGCCCATACCCTGCAATATAGCTTCACCTAGACAGCCCGGGTTCATCGATATACGCATGGGCCATTTCACGGAGAGATAGGTGGCAACGTGGGTAGCACACCAGCCACTTACCCCTCACGGTGGAATGAATGATAGAGGTGAATGAGGATCGATCCACATTTAATTCAATAGTGTCTGTATTTTTAATAGGTTTTTATGGTGGTATTGTCAGTCAAATGTGTTATCTTGCATGTCTTTTTTCAATAAAATTAATTTTTCATGTAACCAACTGACTTGTCCGGATCCTGGAATTGACCACTACTAACCCGCCATCCTGTGACGAGTTAACCTCCCTTTTTCTTCTGCACAAATACGGTCAGGGATCGGACTACACAAGCAGTTGTGCAAACATAAGGAGGGGAATTAGAATTCATCGGATCTCCAGGCAGGAACAAAACCCAATTTGAATTAGGAACCAATCATCTCTCAGGTTGCTGTCCTGGAAGATGATTGGGGAAAGCAGCTATTCACTTACCTTATACTACTTTTTGCATTCATGTGGATGATATTCACATTAAAATGTATTTTTTTATTAGTTTAGATTTAGTCACAACCTTTTGTTCTAACTTCAGTTCCAACAATAAACAACTTGAGAACAAACAACTAAAAAATGTTGACATTTAGCACATAGTGTTAGCTGCATGGGCAGGACTAAAAGTAGAAGTAAACCCTAACTGGACAACATTACGTTTCCTAAAGTACTCTATATCATAATTTTTTTTGCCATGGCTTTTTTTTCATAAAATATTCTTTTAACCTTTTTTGATCCTTTTTTTGCAAGTGCTGCCACTTCAACATACATACCCTGTTTCCCTGAAAATAAGACCTACCCCGAAAATAAGACCTAGTACTATTTTTGGGAATTGCTAAAATATAAGACCTACCCCGAAAATAAGACCTAGTTGTGACCATTAACAGGGCCGGTGGTGGCATAAGGGGGAACTTGAAGAGCCGTGGGAGAGAATCAGCGGTGCCAACTAAGCCAGCGCTAGAGGAAGCGAGGCGGCACCGGAGGGAGCAGAGCCGCATAAGCCGATGTCTCCTCTATAGCGTCGGCTCCTGTCACAGGCGGAGTGATACCAAATGCCCTCTGCCTGTGAGGAATCGATAGTGAAAGCGCGCTTCGCTCATTCTGACCAGCGATTGGTTAGAAAATTGCTCTTGGAAAGGTACGGCACCCCTGATCACCGTATTTTTGTACATGAATACAAGTAGACTGTTGTACAGGAATAAGTGTGGATTTTTGTACATTAAAATAAAAAACAAAATAAAACCTACCCCGAAAATAAGACCTAGAGGTGTTTTTTGAGCCAAAATAAATATAAGGCAGTGTCTTATTTTCGGGGAAACACGGTATGTAGCTTTGGCAGTGCATCATTGTCCTGGACTGCCTACCTGATGGTGGTGGGCCATGCATGTGCAATGTGTGTGCAAAGTTGCATATTCAAAAACAACTTTTGGAATTACATTAACATGTAAAAGCTCATATGATATTTTATTAATTGCATTTGCGTCCACTTAAAATAAGTTAGCTCTTCTCATATTTTTTCAGTTGGAAAAAAAAAGTTTATCTTTTTATAACTGATACAAGCCAAGTTTCATTAAGTTACAAAACACTATACTTAAGCAGCAGGGTGATATATTTTATTACGATTTGTGGCTTTCAGTTGTTAAGAACATTTCAGTTACCACTGTGTAAGAGACTGTTGTCAAAACAGTGGTGGGCATACTTTGATCTGGCTATTTACCACTACCATATTTGTCTTGCATTTAAAACCATGTAACAAAGGAAACTGAGTTTGCACTGTCAGCACCTGGTTCAAATGTTCATCCACGGTCATGTATTACAAGCTGAAATTAACTTTAGGGGGATTCTAATAAAGATGTGAACATGTTAACACAAGCTTAAAGGACAGCTTCAATGGAGATTTTATTTTTACTGTGCAGCACTCCACTGCGAAGCCCTAGCTTGCAAATAAGACTAGACCATAGGACTACTGCACAGTTGTGCCATGGTATAATTTATTCCTATGGCTTGTCTGTACATGGAGAAGCAGGACTGGGAAGGCCTAAGCTTTTTTTCAGATCCTATACTCCTTATTGATCATTGTGACTGTAGTGGACCAACAGCAAGGCATGGGAGGCAAGAGAGAGAACACCTGTGATCAGCTCTGGGTTTGCATAAAAATCACCACAGGTTTCAGCCACTCTGCAAGGTACATGTCAACAGACACATGCAATGATTTTCTTCAAACGTATCAAGCACTGATATAATAAAAGTGGGGCAAAAGGCTCAGTTGATTCCTTTGTTGTAAAGCTTAGAAAAGTATTTCTAATACAAAGCAAGATAATCAAATAAAAAAATGTAAACTAACAGGATCTAGCTGTAGCTTCGGCTGATCCTTCGGTTCAGTCGAACTGTTTTTTGCAGAACTACAAAACTCAGCTGTCTTATTAGTGGTTAGAAGGTTAATTTCTAAGTGGCTGGGCTGTAGAGCAAGTTCTGATAGTAATAAATCTACACTGCTAGGACAGCTAAACATATGTGCCTTGTTCAACAAACAAAAGCTGAGGGGGATCTGTGAGTAGCAATGATCCCTTCTAGACTGGAGATTTTTTTCTTCAGCAGCCTCCCTAATGGTACCCCCCTTCACCCAAGGCCCCATAGCAGTCACGTGGGCTAATATGGAATATTAAGCCACTGAATAAACTATTTTCTGGGAACTTTGTGATGGACATAAGACATGCAGATACTGTCTGTTTTAAAAAGTCTCTATCTTCCTTTACCCTGGTTTAGTGTTGGACCTTTGAATCCCTTCATTCCATCTAAACTTAATCTGACTGGTTATGCTGTCTTATTGGTCCCAAGCCTTCCTCCATAGATAGCATAGTTCCTATGCACTGCATCAAACAAAAGCAACTGTATGCAATTTTAAATAAATGGGTCTATAATACTAGGCTGTATGTGTACTTTAAACCAGAGGTTCTGGATTCACAGTTGGCCCAGAAAAAAAAGGAATGCTCTGCATTGCTCCAGCCACAATCCTGAGTTTCTTTTTCTATATTTGTGATGTAAGTAAGGCATATAGATACCTTTTCTCTACTGTACTTCACACTGAAAGAAGCATCATGAGCAGCTGCTAAGTTAGCTAAGTGACTGAAATATTCAGTCCCAATCCATGTACTATATGGGACCATGTGAACTGTAGATCCCATTCAGGGAGTATTTTTAGGCAACTTTCATTAAGCAGTAAAATACTATTACCTGTAATTTACTGCTGTTATAATGTTGCTAAACAGGTTTAAGAAAATTAACTAATGCAGTCTTATGTAATGTTATGTCAGATGTTTATATTATGGCAGACATATGACTTTTGCAAAGTGACACTGTTTGTTCAGTAGAAAAAGCACAAAAGTGTTTCTCATTTTTCATTCTACAGACAACTACTGTTCTCGCTGATCCCTGACGCATAGTGTGAGGTGCTCTGGAAATTTGTGAGCTTTCTGCTTTACTTCAGAAGACAGTGCTTTATAGATGCCTGTCAAGAATACTTCATTTGGAAGATGTTTCACTCATCTCCAGCATCCAGAAGCTTCAAACTTCAATAGGCTCTCAGTGATCAAAGCTAAAGTGTTTCCTTTGGTGCTGAACCCCCAAACTTCAATACTATATTTTGGTATTAATATTGTGATGCATGACAATGAGACATTTAAGGGTATAATGTGATTACCTTTGCAATGCAATAAATGCTAACTTTCAGAAGGAATTGACAGCACTTTATTCATGCTTTTTAATAGACCATGACAAAAAAACAGCTAAACTAAAAAAGAGGCAACTACATACTTCTAGTCAGCATAAAGAGACTAGCATGGAAAAAATATAACCAGAGGTAAAGAAAATATTTACAATTATTATAAAACAGCTGACCAAGAAACAATATACTCAGAGGTCGAAGAGTGTCTTCTAGTGTAAAGTTAGCTGAAGCTTCGTCTTTTCTTACTGTAATGCAGCCAGCCTGTAATAATTAAAGGCTTTGTTTTAATTTTTAACAGTCCTATTTAAGTGTTAAAAAATCCTAGGCTAGCAGCATGCTAGAGAGTCAGACCAGTGCTCAACACAGAGTTTAGCTGTCCAGGTCCCCAGCGGTCCAACCTATCCCCACTCTTCCCATGCCCAATGCTCTAATGAACAGAATTCATGCTCCATGGGCATGTCGGACTGGGTATGCTGGATCAGTGTGCACTGTGTGCAACAGTGGAGATGTAACACTTGGAGATGTAACACTTACTCTCCACTGATCAGTCGCAAAGGGAATTTTAAATCCGCTACAATGAACACAGTCACCTGATATTCAGGATGGATTGTCAAACAGGTCCTGTGTGCCACCTGATAGTGGTACATGTACCAGCTTTGGCACGGGTACCACGGGTTGCCAACCTCTGCTCTATACTCTCAATCTCATATTCACATTAGGGTTGCCTCCTTTTCTGAAAGGAAACCTTAACATTCTAGTACCGCGTGCTGCAATTTTTTTGGGAGGGTATAGAGGAGAGAGTGATGAGAGGCAGCCAGGAGAAAGGGCAAGAAGAGACAGCCAAGAGAGGGAGTAAGGAGACCATCTATAGAGGACTACAGCAATACATTATACAGCAATACAAAATAATATGAAGCTACATGCTGTGTATTGTTCTGGGTTGGTGCCCTGATGTCTCCAGGTCTCCTGGTGGCCTGTGCGGGCTCTCAGGTGGATGTGTGGGCTCTCATATTTGCTGTGCGGCTCTCAGGTGGGCTGTGCACCTCTCAAGTGTACTGTGTGCACTCTCAGGTGGGTTACGTGGCTCTCAGATGGGCTGTATGCCTCTCTGGTGGGCCATGCGACTCTCAGGCGGGCTACGTGACTCTCAGGTGGGCTACATGGCTCTCAGGTGGACTACGCGATTCTCAGGGGAGCTGTGCGGCTCTCTGGTGGGCTATGTGACTATCAGATAAGCTGTGCACCTCTCAGGTAAGCTACTCAGCTCTCAAGTGGGCTATGTGACTCTCAAGTGGGCTATGTGACTCTCAAGTGGGCTATGCGACTCTTAGGTGGGCAATGTGACTCTCAGGTGGGCTGTGCGCCTCTCAGATGGGCTGTCTGGGCTACGGTGTCTCACCAGGGGTTTGCCGGCAGGCAGCCCAGTGTCAGGGAGCCGGAGGATGAGGAAGAGGAGGAGAAGCAAATGACAGATGCGGTTGCTGAGCTCCCTGGCGAGCGCCATCTTGGACAGCCGCATCTGCCTGAAACTAGATCTTCCACTGAGCTGCAGGCACCTGTAAACAGGCACAGGCTGTCCACAGCTCAGAGGTAGATCTGGTTTAAGGCAGATGCAGCTGCCCGAGATGTTGATTGCCGGGGACCTGTCAGAAATGTTAAAGTGTCGGCACTGAATGTCTTGTGTCCGGGTACCCGCTGGCTGGACACTCGGACACGGGACTCCAAAACTGGACTGTCCGGGTGAAAACCGGACAGGTGGCAACCCTAATTCACATGCATATTTAAAACTGTAACATCCGGAAGTGTTGAATGCTAAGGAATCTGCTTGCAGCCATAGCTTTTCAAAAGAGTAAAGATTTAAGTATTAATACTCTTCTTTAGCAGGTTCTATTTTTTTTACTTTTGTTTTACCAACAGAGTCTCTTTTAAATCTGTGGGTACCTTAGTATGCGCCTTGATACTTTCCAGTTTTCATTTACACTTATATAGAGCACAAGTATATACTGTACATTTATTACTTTAAACTTTGTTTTGTTTCTTTTTATTTAAATCGACTTTACAATTCTATGGGTCCTTTTATTGTGATAGTCAATTACCCGTGCCATTTCTGCTGTTCCTTGCAAAGTTCTACAAAATATGGGAAACTGTATTCCATCAAATAAATACCTTTTATTTTTAAAGACAAGTTATCTTTTGCTTACCAGTAACAGCGCCATTCCCAAAGGAGAGCTTCAGGATTGATATCCATGGCATTTTCAGTTCATGGCTCTGGTATCAATTGTCCATTAGAAATGTAATGCTACTTGAAAATACAGATACAAAACACACTCCAACCAGAGATATGGGATCCCTTATGAACACTTTTAAGGAAAGAAATGTACCAATGCAACATGCCAAAAGATCCCTGCATTCCTTTTAAAATGTCAACATTCCAACAGGAAAAGCTGGATCTTTGAACTGTATAATCATAGTAAAACTAACACTAAGCTTGATAAATACAGATTCATACACAATATCTTAAAAAAGATCAAGTCGGTGAAAACACTGACCAAGTATTCCTTTAAACATACAAATGATTTACTGGTTTACAGTATAGCTTACTTGAGCTAGAACAGTACAGATGTCCACAAGAGAACTAAGCAGCCCACTTCTATACCAGATTTTACTGCATTCACTTTCAGAACTTGTCAAGCTTGCAATACCATGGTCTCCACAAAACTATATACAATTAATTACACATAATAATAAACATACATTTTACATGTAAAATAGTGACACAGATAAAACATTATAAGATTTAGCTATCTGAGAAAACAAATAATGCCATTTCATTTTTTTTTGGGAAAAAAGGTGAAGCTTTCTTTAACCGCTTGAAGACCAGGTGTTTAGACCTCCTTCCTGGTCAGGCCATTTTTCAGTATTCAGCGCTGCAGGAATTTGACTGACATATGCAACGCTGTACTGAAATGAATGTTATATCATTTTTTGGGGACAGATAGAGCTTTCTTTTGGTGGTATTTAATCACCACCATATTCAGGAGAAATTACTGAAAATTTAGAAAAAACACCAAACATGTCAAGCTTAAAAATTGCGCGCACTCGCAAAAAAATAGCATACCCAAAATTGGCCATAGGCAACGCTTTAAAGGTTTTTACAGCTCATCAGTTTAGTGTTATCAGTGATTGATGGCCCTAAAATGATCGCTCTCACTGCAACGTTCGCGGCGATATGTAACATGTATGGCGTAATGGGAGCAATCGTCGTTTTCGCAGCTGTGCACACCTGATGCATGTTTACATGCGTGTATGTAGGGGTGGGGACTTTAAGTGGGGGCTTAAAGTGAACATTTCAAAGTTTACACCATCACCATTATATATACTCACACAAAAGACTGATTGCCACATAAGACCACCCCCTTGACGTCATAATGTCGTCATATTCCCGCCAGAACAAAAGGTTAAACTTTGCTGTAAATGTCATATTCAAACATTGTGTCAAGACCCACCAAAATTTTGGTGGGTCTTGACACAATGTTTGAATATGACATTTATGACGTCATTTATGAGGTCATTTATTACTTTAAGCCTGATGAAGGGGACCCTGTGCAGCCCCGAAAGCGCTTTCCACTTTGAGTGACTTCAAAAAATAAAAACGAAGATTCACTAAAACTTTTACGTATTCTGTCATTTTTGGAGTGCTGGTGACATCTCTACACAATGATTTTACTTGATACGGCGCCATCTGTAGTCATTAAGAGCACCCATTTTTTTCATATGGGAAGTCCGGAAAGGTGTGCTACAGGTCCTTGGACATAGGTCCTCTCTCCAAGACCCCTAATGTCACCTAGGACCCCCCTGAAGAAGCTGATGAAGCAGAGATCTGCTTCATCAGCTTCTCTCCAGAATCTGAAGCTGGAGAGTGACACGAGAATGCGGAAGTGATGTAATATACTTCCGCATTCTGACAGCAGAGAGGGGACCGGAGGGAGGTCGTGAACCGACCTCCTTCTGATCCCCTGTTACAGAGGCACAATGCTGGTCCCGGGCTCGCACCGGGCACAGCGGAGCCCGGGATCAGCGTGACAGCGGGAGGGGGGGCGCACATACCGGCACCCCATACAAGCGATCCGCCGGCTCTATAGCCGGAGCATATGCTATGCTAGACTCACTTATAGTTACCCTAATTTGTATACACGCAGCAATGCTTTTAAAACCCTCTTGCTAAGCTGAGAAGGGTAAAGGGATAGGCAGGGTTCTGCTGAAGTACATAGTATCTTCTGCCTCACCCTATATTCATTTACCCAGGTATCTACCTCAGTCACCTTTCAATAACTCTGACCAGTGAATTCATAAAGGAAACTGTGCTTAGGAAATATTCAAGCTGTCATTCCTGTCTTCTATTTGCCTGACTGTCGTTCTGGTCCAAATGTCTCAATGCTTTGTCTTTGTCATGTATAAGTATGCAGCTCAGGAGTTCTGACTGTTCTGGAGCAATAACTCAGAAATCATTGTGGTTAGAGACAGCCAAACTACTAGCATTTTCTAAAAAAAGCCAAAAAAAAGTCAGCCCACATATTTTTCTCAGTATGGGTTTCATTTCATGAGCAACAAACAACAAGAAAGAAAATGATAGAAAAGATATTAATGCTTCGATAAAATACAGGTTGTTTCAATAAGGGAATTGCTGGAAATTGATTAGGAATTGCAGTTATTCAGACAGTCAGTATGTGGTAAGATTGTAAATATTAACAGTACTCTGGGCTACAAGGCCAGACATTCAGTAAGAAACAAGACCAGATATGTGGTAAATAATGCTTTATTTACCTGCCAAATTTCAGTCACAGATTTAAAAAAAAATAAGTGAAAAAAAGGACTTCTATAATTCAAGCCAGTTAACAGGCCTCTTATAAAAAGGATGGGCCATCAATTTTTTTAGGTACTCACATTAGGCCATGATGCTTGTTAATAGTATCAAATTGAATTAATACATTTTATTATTAAAGTTATTAATAAATATTATTTCAGCTTTCCTTCATCTGCATCTGTTTAAAAAAAGGTTAGCACAAACTCTACAGATTTTTACTAGTGATAGTTGTCTGGAAACTGGTAGAGACTGTGCCAAAAATGCCAGCAGTAACTCCCAGTAATATGTGCCAGGGAGTACTGATTTCATTTGACTTTCTGTTTCATCGTAGTGATGGATCCAATAATTGAGTACATACCTGTGGTTTTTAATCCCAGTCCTAAGTGGCCAGCAGCAACAGGTCATGTTTTCAGGCATCCATGCAGAAATATAGTGTTGTTACTTATTAGGTTCTTCAAAGAAAACTACTTATTATTAAACCTGTGTTTCCTAAGATCGGGGAAATATACACAGCTGGTGACCACTGTGGACTGAAGTTCACTTACACTTGAATATTGTAGTGCTACGGTGTGAAATTATGAGAATCAGATCAGGAAATTGGCTATATTCTATACAGTGTTTTTTTAATCCTATTATAGTGTATATTATAGTGCCTTATGAAAACTATAATTTAATAAGTAATCACTGGTATGAGCTACCTCATCTAAAGTGCCCTTCACGTGGATACATTTAGTTCCCCTAGTTGTGTAAAAATATTTTGCCTTTGACCCAGGTAAAGGGCACTGGGGATCTACCTAGTGATCCAGACCAGGACAGGTTATCAATGTTTACAAAGGCTAAAGGCTTAAACATAGCATATCTAACCCTTGACCTCCAGGAACGAAGCTTGGAGAGACAAGGTATGACCAGAAAAAAGACCAACTGGTCAACTGCCACAGCCTTAAGTAGATCCTCCTTACTAATTCCAGGTCCACCAGTACAGCCAATGTTGTTTGCCAAATCCCTGCCAGGATTTCCATAATCCCTGTCAGAGCAATGTCACTCGCAGAATCTCTGCCAGTATTTCTAATATTGCTCTCAGAATGCCTCCCAGGAATTCCAGAGCTCCCTTAAACAATGCTGGTTGTATCCTCTGATCCAACATGTATTTAAGCATCATCCCTTGAAGTGGCTGCTGTTGGGTCTTCTTGCCAGCTACCTTGCTTCATGGAAAAGGGGCTTTACTTTATTAGTGATTGCCTATTTCTCTGCTGACCCGCATTGACCTGACTAATTTGCACAGCAGGCACTTGAAAGCTGTTAGAAAACAACTGAAACCTGACTTTCAGCTCTTTGAAGCTGAATGTCTTTAACCACTTCAAGACAAGGTGTTTAGACCCCCTTCCTGGCCAGGCCATTGTTCAGTGTTCAGCGCTGCAGTACCTTGACTGACGTTTATTCCGTCATGCAACGCTGTACTGAAATGAATTTTATACCATTTTTGGGGACAGATAGAGCTTTATTTTGGTGGTATTTAATCACCACTGGGGTTTTTATTTTTTATTATAATTCGGAAAAATTACAGAAAATTTTGGGGAAAAAAAAGTTTTTTGTTACATTATGTTAGGAAACATTTATTATTAACCAGTTTTTTGGTAAAATATAAAAGATCGGGTCACGTCGGGTAAATAGACACCAAACATGTCAAGCTTTAAAATTGCGCGCACCCGCGAAATCGCAGAAAACTACCATACCCAAAATTGGCCATAGGCGACACTTTAAAAGCTTTTACCGCTCATCAGTTTAGTGTTATCAGTGATTGATGGCCCTAGACTTATTGCTCTCA
>NW_017306678.1:322541-354632 GCF_000935625.1 Nanorana parkeri
GGGGGGGGGGCGGAGGGGGGGGAACCGATCGGCACCCCATACACGTGATCCGCCGGCTCTAAAGTCGGCGGATCGCTTGTATGGTATCAGGCATCGCTGTCTGTGTTTAAAAAACAGCAATTTCCCGCTCTTCAGGGGGCGTGTCTGAGCGGACGTCTAAAGACGCCCGCTCAGATCTAGAGAGCTCTGGGCCAGCCGTAATGGAAAAACGAGGCAGTTAAAGTAGGCAGTTAAAGTACATACAGCCAGAGAGGTCGTGAGGACTTCTTTTAAAGCTCTTTTACTGACTGTTAAGAATATATAAATACTTTAATATATTTATTCTGTACACAAGTGCACTTTAAAATATCAGCATGTATGATTTACTTTAGTATGATTTATCAATAACCACTCATTCTTGTCAGGACATAGATACCATTATAGTGTTATAGATTAAAACCAGAATTATGATGTGATTTCCATGGTCCAGATTGCCTTCTGATGAAGCTGTAAGTGGCAGGGTCAATTTTTAAGTTTTATCCTAAGCTAGAACTCAACAGGACAAGTTTGCATCATAAACCAATCAATTTCTATGCATCCGCAGTACATATTCCCAATTTATATATTTTTAAGTCATTCCTCAGCTATTATATGTCTAGTTACCTAAAGTGAACGTTTGTAATCTCTGGCTCAGAAACATATCTCTAGAATGAAAAGCCAAACCATGAGTCATTGTGGCTGACAGTCAGTTATATGCCAGGGAGTTGTGTAGTTGTGTTTTTTATCATATGTATCTTGCACAGTATTAATCCATATTATTTTTGATGCAATTAAAAGCACAGATGGGAATAAAATTTTATTATCTGTAATACAGAGCTAAGAAACATCAGCCACTTCCTGACAATCAATCCTCTGATTGTTATTCAAAACATTATTTTAACTTAGAATAACTTTTGCAGGACTGACAAAGACAAATATTCTTTAGAGGAAAACATACATAAGAGACTATCAAGTGTTCTGTCTGTTGACGGCAGACACCAAAGAATTGCTTTGCAATATTTGATAAAGATGTGAAACACTATTCGGGTTTTCTATTATGCCACAAAACAATGGCTGGTTCATGAAACAGAACAATCGATCATTTATTAGTCATACTTTGGCCTAAGGCTTGCATACATTCAAACCACAATCCGCAATGCATAAAGGGATATGTTTATACAACCCTGTTAAGGCACACTAAAATGAACAGCCCCGTTACAATAAAATACAAATTACTTAGAGCTGCTTTGTATTTAATGGGGCTTGCAGAGTGGAGAGCAAAATTTACAAGATGTTTTTAAGTTTCTGTTTTGGACAAATGAATAATGGAGGAGTCATATAAGGAGAAATATCAATGACTTAAAGGATCAGTAAACCTTAAACAAGTTTCATTTATATAAAGAAGCAACCTGTTCCATATACAAATGTTTATAGCATGTAAAAGTTTCTATAACAATAATCGACCCCAATATCAAAAAAAGTTGGGATGCTGTGTACAATCTACATAAAAACAGAATGCAATAGTTTGCAAATCTCATAAACCCATATTTTATTCACAATAGAAAATAGAAAAATTTGCCATTTTAAGCAAAAAAATATGGTAATTTATAAATTGATGGCAGCAATACGTCTCAAATAAGTTGGGACAGGGCCATGTTTACCTCAGTGCAGCATCCCCTCTTCTTTTAACAACACTCTGTAAACATCTGCAAACTGAGGGAGACCAGTTGCGGGAGTTTTGGGAGAGGAATGTTGTCCCATTCTTGCCTTATATAGGATTTTACTTGCTGAACAGTCCTGGGTCTTTGTCGTATTTTACGTTTCAAGATTTGCCTATTATTTCCAGTTAGTGAAAGGTCTGGACTGGCCAGCTAAGCACCTCGACTCTTCTACTACATAGCCATGCTGTTGTCATAGATGCAGTCTATGGTTTAGCATCGTCATGCTGAAATTTTCAAGGCCTTCCCTGAAAAAGACATTGTCTGA
Organism: Nanorana parkeri; assembly: GCF_000935625.1. Classification (NCBI taxonomy): domain Eukaryota; kingdom Metazoa; phylum Chordata; class Amphibia; order Anura; family Dicroglossidae; genus Nanorana; species Nanorana parkeri. The sequence goes on from NW_017306678.1 coordinate 324,546, forward strand.
ATGGCACTAGAAAGTTGGAAAAAGGACACTGATTGGTTAGCGCACTCCTGGGGGGGGGGGGTTAGGTGTGTCGTGTCTTAACTCACCAGTGTGTTTGGTGTGTAGCGATATCAGCGATGAAGAACAGGTGTCTGACTGGGAGCATATGCTGCTCTAACACATGGATATGTCTTTCAGCATTGATGGTGTATTTCCAGATTTGCAAGCTTCCTATTCAATATGCACTAATGCACCCACATACCATCAGAAATGCAGGCTTTTTAACTGAGCGCTGATAACAAGCTGGAAGGTCTCTCTCCTCTTTAGTCTGGAGGATGCAGTGCCCATGGTTGCCAAAAAGAATGTCAGATTTCGATTAGTCTGACCACAGAACAGTTTTCCACTTTGCGACAGCCCATTTTAGTTTGGCACAGAAAAGATGGCGGCATTTCTGGATCATGTTCATATTTGGCTTCTTTGTTTCCATGATAGAGCTTTAACTTGCATTTTTGCATGGCACAGATAACTCTGTTCACAGACTGATTTTTGCAAGTATTCCTGAGCCCATACATTGATGTTCATCACAGAATCATGCCTGTTATTAATACAGTGCAATCGAAGATCACGGGCATCCAATATTGCGTTTTGGCCCTGTCCCTTGCACACTGAGATTTCTCCAGATTTCAAGAATCTTTTGATGATACTATGTACTGTGGATAGTGATATATTTAAAGTCTTTGCATTTTTACGTTGAAGAACATTATTCTGAAATTGTACAACAATTTTTAGATGCAGCTTTCCACAAATTGGTGAACCTCAGCCCATCTTTACTTCTGAGACACTCTGACACTCTAAGATTCTCTTTTTATACCCAATCATGTTACTCACCTGTTGCCACTTAACCCAATAAGTTGCAAAATGTTCTTCCAGCTCTTCCTTGTTAGAACCTCTTACTTACTTAAAGTTTTTTGTTGCCCTCTCCCAACTTTTTTGAAATGTGTTGCTGCCATAAATTAATCTCAGTTTAAACATTTAATATGTTTTCTATTTTCTATTGTGAATAAAATATGGGTTTACGAGATTTGCAAATCATTCCATTCTGTGTTTATGTAGATTTTAAACAGTGTCCCAATGTTGTATAATATGAGATATTTAATATTCTATTGGCATTTGCTATACAGTTGATTGACACCTGATGTCTTTTATGTTATTATCCATCTAAGGAACTAGTACATTTGCTACATTACTGTTGTTTTTATTGTAATATTGTTTAAAGTGTGAATTTACAATGTTCATAAAATCATCATAACAATAACCATACAGAAATAAAATTTGAAATAATAACAACCACTTACAAAGCCATCCACAACTCTGCCCCCGGGCTATATCTCCACCCTTGTCTCAAAGTATAACCCTAACTGCCCCCTCCATTCTTCCAAAGACCTCCTGCTCTCTTGCTCCCTCATCAACTCCTCCCATGCTTGCCTCCAGGCTTTCTCTAGAATCTCCTACTCTGACTGCCTTTAGACAATCCCTAAAGTCGCATCTCTTCAGAGAAGCATATCCTGCCTCAAACTAACCACTGAACCATCACGTTCTCAAACAATTGATCAACACACAGCTACCTCCTCATGTATCACTTGCCCTTCCCTTTTAGATTGTAAGATTTCATGGGCAGGGCCCTCCTTACCATCTTGTCTTGAATTGTATTGTGATTGTAATGTCTACCTTATATTGTAAGGCGCTGCACAAACCGTTGGCACTATATAAATTCTGTATAATCAAAATAATAATACAAAGTGACATTTCATTACTACATCACATGTTTCTTTTTCAAGCTCAGAGCACATTTTAGAATAGTAGATTTATTCTAAAAAAAAGCAGCTTGGCAAAGAAGCATATAGCCCTCAAAGGTCACAGAGAAATTCTAGAATGCGTAAATCATAGAAGTCCACATCTAAAACAGAGAGGGCACCAGGGATGAACCTGTGTTACAAAATAGGACAGAATTAATCAGAAAAGGGTAAAGACTGTACCTAAGAATTATAGACAATTCACAAAACTGAGGGACAAAACTGAGTAAAACCTGCAATAGCAGGAGAAATAGACCAAGAGGTTTTGTGGTCAACAAAAGAAACAAAAATGGCTTAAGGCTAGCATAACTAACCGTTTACTTCAGTGAAAAGAAAAGGCAAAGTAAAGAGCTAGTAAGGCTCTGTGGATATTTATAACCCTTGCCTTCAGGGAGAGAAAAATCGAAGGTAAGATATTAAAAAGGTATATACCATCACTACCGCCAAGTCCATCAGAGTAAAAAGGAGGTAAAAGGAGAACTTTGTATAAAAAGGGGGTTATACAGGAAGTACAAGGATGGGAATGGAGTCTGTCTAAAGAACAGCAGGGTAATATGCAGTGAAATTGATCATTACAGAACATTGGGACAAAGTGCTATGGTGAGGAGTAAAGGGGTTTAATCCTATAGTAAATACTAGGAAATATTACCTTGAAAAAAAAAGTCTTAAAAAATACTGGTCCCCAAAGAGGTGTTTAGGATTAATCCTTCCTCTTGAAAGAACCCATCAGGTGAACATGACATGCTCAGTGAGTCTAATAAGCATTAGACTTAAAATGAAAAAACACCTGAAAGGTGAAAGGGACATCTTCAAAGAAACCTCTCAATGACTAGGAAGAAACAGGCAGATGAAGTAGGTTCTGCACACTATAGTAAGTAGGTCTGAAAGCAACAGGGAAAGCCATTGCAACCAAACCGTAAGAAGAAGGTATCCATGGGACCCAACAGAGACATCAAACCAGAGGTCACTCGTTATAGTGGGGTGACATTTTAAACAGAAGTATTGGGTGTCGTAGACAGAATTAAAGTCGATACCACACTTATCCTAGAAGAAAAAGATTAAGGTGCACCCATATAGTATAACGCTACGGCATTGTGGTTCTAAGACCTGCGGTGCAAACAAGAGGCAGACTGTGAATGTTTTCAAAGTATAATATCCAGATATATACAGTAGATAAGGATTGGGATGGATGTGTTTCATCCATAGAACTTCTGCATTGATGCGGGCTTATGGAGCAAAAATTTAGGAGGTTTGGACATGCCACCATTAAGTGAATGACCAAATAGATGATAATAGCAGACATAACACCAACTTGGATGCCTCTAAGAGGCCAAATGAGGGAGTCCAGGAGTACAGTTTTCATCTTTTTTTTACTAAAAATAACAATTTTTATTGTGATTTTGTAATCCTTTTTCTCTGAACTATGAATTTTTATGATGGGCCACTTTAACCAAGTGAAACACATGCTTGGGATTTTTTCCCAGTAGACAAAGTAAAACCGTATATTATAAGAAAGTTCAATGTCATATATTAAAGGAAAACTAATCAGATTAAGAAAAATAAAAATCTTGCCGAGCTCTGGTACAGCATTCCTGAGATCTAACATTTGAAAATCCAAACTACTTCCTTGGGGTTCTGACACCTCTCTGCCCAGGACAACAATTCATGTGCCAGAAAATATTCAAAGTGAATGGTTTAAAGTGTTACATCCTGAGAACATCCAGAATTATGTTAGGAAGACTTTCAATGTGTTTTATTCTGACAGACCTCCACATAGGACTTCAGTTAAGAACAGCTGGATGGAGTTCTCCTTTAACCAAAAGAAGGTTGTGTATGACTAAAGATAAAGTCCACCCAAATCATACCACAGGGTAAACAACTTCCTGCTGCAAAGTTATATTTTAGAATAGGTCTGTATTTTCTTTACAAAATGTCTGTTAAGTTTATCTGAGATGGAGAATGTTTTGTACAGCTACTCAAATCTTGGAGGTGATTGCAGCAGAAATACCTTGCCACCTATTGGGAAATGCTTATATGTATTAACTTACTAGCCGTTAACTTGTAACATTACACTTTTTTCAGACAGCAGGACATTTTTCACTGAGATCATTTCACAAAGACATATACATCTTACTAAATATAAAAGCACTTGTTTCTCTTGGTTTCAGAAAGAAGTCCAAAGGTTTCAATTCAATCAGTATCAATCACAGTCATCTCAAGCTGTTGTATGAAATCTAGTATATAACATACATATAGATTCCCCTGTATCAAACAGCAAATGAGAAACTGCAAAGGTGCACTTAAAATACACAGGTTACTTTTGTGGACCTGAGTTTAACCCTTTGACTGTAAGGGATGTATGAGAAGTCATGGCTGTAACCTCTGCTTGGTATCAATCAAAGAGTAAAACACGTTCAGGACTAACAATATTAGTTTTTGTCTGTGCTTTATCCCCTATCTGTAGAAGTGATCTGGGCAGCTATAGAGGTACTTGACCACTTCTACAAAATAGCAGTATTGGCACCATTCCTCTTCCTGGCCATCTTACTTATGTTGATGAAGCAGCTTAGAAACACCTGCTGTTTCTTTATAGTTGAGGGCTGGCACTCTGCCAAGCTCTGCTCTCATAGAAAAACTAAATGCCTTTGAAAATTAATTCCTTCACAAAGTTTATAGATATAAAGATTAAAGTGACATTAAAGGATAAAAAAATGTTCTCTCCCCCCAATGTTAGTGTAAGCACTTACCTTAAATGATGTCTCTTAATCCGATCTTCTTCTTCTTTACTGTCGTTTTCAGCCTTCTCTCCAGCGCTGATGCGTGTCTCCGATCCAGCGCTGACCCCTCTGTGCTTTCTGGCACTTCCTTGATTTGGGTGTTTTATTTAGGGGTAGAGCGCCTATATTTGTGGCAGGAGTGTTTCAGAGTTTACCAGTTTCCTAGACCCTGTTATCTACTAGGCTGAATTTTTTAAATCTTATACACTGGCAAATAATCTTGAAAAAAAGTCAGTGCAGCACCATGTGCCAAAAGATAATCAAATCAATGACTCTTGTGTTCCTTATCTGAATTTGCAGCACATTGAGGAAATATCAGGGATCTAGTTAAACCCCAGTGTCCATAAAGAGGATTGGTGTGGCACAGCTATATCCAATTCTGTATAACTGGATTTATATTATTATAAAGATTTTTTTTTATAATATAAAGCCAGGTATGCAGAATTGGATATAGCTGTGCCACACTATACAGTGTTCTGGTCTGGAGTCTGGACATGGTCTCACTCAGTTCCCAGACGTTTACAGAGTGTTGTTAAGAGAAGAGGAGATGCTACACTGTGGTAAACATGGCCCTGTCCCAACTTATTTGAGACATGTTGCTGTCATCAATTTCAAAATTACCTTTTTTTTTCGTTAAAATTATATATTTTCTCAGTTTAAACATTTTATATTTTTTTCTATTGTGAATAAAATATGGGTTTATGAGATTTGCAAATCATTGCATTCTGTTTTTATATAGATTTTATACAGCGTCCCAACTTTATTGAAATTGGCGTTGTATAATTGTTAATGGTAATACATTATTATGTTTAAGGACTTGATTTTAGTTTCAAAACAAAATAGACAATGTTTTTAATGTAAGTCATATATTTACAGACTAATAGCCAAAGGGTTATGATAAATTTAACTCCAGCCAAACCTTTTTCAAAGTTAGTGTGAGCGTGGCAGAGTTTAATTTCCACTCACTCTGTTTTAGAGCTTAATGCCAAGTAGCTACTGTTCCAAGCTCGCTCCCGTGATGGACTACATTGCAGGTTTAGTTAGCCAATTTGTACTGAGATTATAGTCTATCACAGGTGCGAGCTTGCATCAGTGGCTACTTTACAACCAGCTTGGATCAGTGGCTACTTTATAACCCACACAGGGACCATGGGGAACAAAAGTAGTCACCCTCCAGAAGGAAGGACAGTGTCAGCATAAATTCAATGATGAATTGAGAATCTACAGTTGAGTGATAAACAAAATTTTTGTTAAAAGTTATGGTACTTGAATGCATTTTTAAGATTTAACTCCAGAGTTTAGTGTCACTTTAATAAATGTTCAAATTATGGTTAAACAGTTATTCAATAAAACATGTTTTAGGACCTCCAACTCTCAAAACAGCATTATGTGCTAATTGTAAATAGATTACTATTTACTGGAAGGAGCTTGTTTGCCTAGAGTACTATGTGGATATAACTGAGTTTCTCATTATCAACCTTACTGAGTTAAAGTAGGAATATAGCTTAAAAGCTATCAAGTATAGAAAGCAGTGGTCAGGACTATGTAACATACAACATAAAAGAAGCATATAGTGTGCAGTGATCATCAGTATGTTAAGTACAACATTGTATACTGCAGGGGGTCAGAAGTATGTAGTAAAAAGCCCAGTGTACAGAATACATTGGTCAGACATATGTATTGTACAACACAGTTTACAGAATGCATGAGTCAGTAGTAAGTAATGTACAAAAAAAGTGTAGTGTGCAGGGGCCAGGAGTATGTAACATACCAACATACGTGTGCAGAACATGTTTCATGGTTATTTAACATACAACATAGCATATAGCATACAAGGGCTGCAAATTGTAACATACAACAAAGCATGCAAAGTGCAGCAGTACTGAAGATAACATTCCTGGTCATTGGGAGGAAAAATATACCCAAGCATTGGAGATCAATGAGAGGAAAAATGCTTTTACAGTAAGCTGCACACAAAGTAAATGAGACAATGTTACATACTGTATGGCAACTATTATTTATTTTATAAATGGTTACTCTTTTACTAATCCTACCACCTCAGATTAAAATTATGCCCTTCCGTTCCATATAACCTGTACTGGTTACAGATGTTACAGATCCTAGTATTATGAAGTAGGTAGCAGACCACTGGATCTTGATGCATAGCTCAGGCAATCTTCTTGCTTTTTGTTTAGATGGTTTAATATGAAATTAGTTTATCTTCTACTATGGCGTAATAATGTAAAAATTGTATACGTAAACAACATGTTTACATATGCATAAAATATGTTCTATGTTATGATGTTAATCAATGCCACTAAACAAAATGTGATTATTTTTCTCTCATGTGCATGTTGCAGATGTTGTTTTGATACCAAATCGCTCAAATTATCTATGCGCATTTGTCTATTGTTGAGTGCTTTTCTTAAAATAGGTGCAATTGTATCACCGTTTTATGGTACCACTTTTCTTGATCATGGACAAGTACAACCCATTCGTCTTTTACTCCTGGCTTCTGTGATCCACTGAAGCAGATTTTATGACAAACACCATACATTGTGTTTGTAAATAACACCATAACTACAAAAAGACATTGATCTAGACTAGCCTTTCTCAACCTTTTAACCATCGAGGAATCGTATAAAAAAATGTCAGGTCTCAGGGAACCCCGAACATAACTTTTAGATCTACAGCTCATGGTACGTTAGTGTAATCAGTTAATTCTAAATATAATAATAAACCTTTTCAATGAAAAACTTGGTCTTTTTTTGCTGCACAATCTTTTAATTTTATAGCAAAAACATATCTGTGTCTATGCTTTGTTGTAAAGAAATACATTAGCATTGGTTTTCAGTGGCTAAAAATACTTCTATGTACTCTGTACTGCTCTGCGGACTACGTCAGCATTATAGAAATACAGATCTCAGGCACCATACATTTTTTCTATTGCAATGGTGATTTGTGGGTTTGTGATTAGTAGAACTCTGCACCAATTACTATTTGACAGATAAGTTCAAATACTTGGGAATTCAGATGCCTAATGACTTAGCAATTTTGTGCCTCTTAACTTGTGCTCTCTCCAATGCACTCAAGACTTTCAATACCCAGATACCACCTGAAATTATGCTCTATAAAATAGCATCTAATTATTAATACTAAAATACCTTAGAAGCACTATACAATCAAAACCAAAACAGCTTTTAGGCCCTGTTCACACCAAATGCAGAGCAGATTTGCATGAGTTTCTGCACACGCAGTGCAGTGGGTTGTGCCGCGTTTTTGCTGCGTTCCGGGCCGTATTTGGTTAAAAAAAATGTTAGTTTAAAATGGGCTTTCATTGCATTCCAGGGCATTCACATGCATTTTTTATGTGTTTGCATGCGTTCCAGAGCATTCCAGAGCAGGTAAAATAGGGCCTGCTGCAGTTTTTTTACCTGCTCTGGAACGGATCGCTGCAATGTGAACTGGAGCTAAAAATACCATTGGAATAGAGTGGACGCAGTTTTGCTCCGGTCTGTAACTGCTTTGCTCCTGGAACACGCTTGGTTTGAACATGGCCTTAAAGACAACTTAGGGGTCAAAGGGTGGAGACAGCTGAATCTAAAAGTCAGAGCCAAGGCCCAAAAATGTAAGTCATTAAATCAGGCAAACCAAGACATATTCAACTATTATCAGGAACCAGGGCCAGCTAGGTTTAACAATGTAGGAAAAAAAGTTGTGTATCCTCATATAGACAAGATAATCCAGACATTCTTTTAAACGGAAGAATGAACCAATCAGAGATCCACAATTGAGAACATGCACTAAGTTAAATTAGATGCATTTTATTCCATCAAATAAAATTTGCCCTAAATTCCAGCCTGTTTAAAGACCTGCAAAAAGATAGACTATTTTACCAGTTTATACACAGAATATATGCTGAAAATTAGATAATACCTAAGCAGGAGTTCCAAAAGCCTACATTTACTCCTCACTAGCATGATCAAATCATATGGTGTCTATACTCAGTTTCCCTATTCTACCTTATGGATTTACTGTAGCCTTAAAATCAAAACTACAAGATAAATAGCCTGTTCTGCTCCATTTAGAATAAATAATTAGTAATCAACATTTCTGCCAACAAAAAATTTGCAGTATTCCTGGATGTTATATGCAGCAGATGAAGGGTAAACACAAAATCAGCCAATTGTCTATTCCTCTATTTAATTAAAAATAAAGGAAAATAATAGTAGACTATAGGAGAAGGAAAAATAAAATAAGATTAAAAATATTACAGTTTGTCTTTTCCTGTATATTTATTTCCCCTAAGAAATTATAGAAGTTAATAAAAACCACAAAATACTACAAAATACAGTACAGTAAATCAAATCAAATATTCCTTAGGAAAAATAAAAACAAACAGCAAAATAAAGCCTCTCATATGCAGATGACAGTACACTTCAAGCCCCGCTCACATTGAGCGATTTATCGCGCGGTAATTCCCGCGATATCGCGCCAAATTATCCACGATATCGCGCTCTAATGCATTTCAATGGGGCAAAGGGTCCTGCTGTCGCGGGTCGTGTGTCGCTACAGCAGGACCCTTTTTGGAGCGGATTTAGCCACGATTCAAGCTTGCTCAATGCAAGCTTGAACGCGATATCGCGCAGCAAATCTTGCGATATCGCGCAATATGAAAATCGCGCGACAAACGCGCGATTTGCATATCGCACAGTGGGAACGGGGCCTAAATGTATAGGCCCAGACTGAGCTACACATTAACCCTGAATATTGTTGAACACTAGTGTCTATGGGAGCCACATCTTGCTATTTTTTGTCTGCCCTATTTTCAAGGTTAAAGCTATTGTTAAAAAGGCCATGGATAGCTGGGCACTGCCATGGGGAAAATGTACCAATGCAAATGTTTTTTTGCTTTTTTTTAAATACACCATTTAGCAGCAAGAGGGTATTTATATGCAGCTTAAACAGCGGTGAAAATACACAAATCCTTCCAATAACTAGCTTAGAGAGATATCTTTAAGCTGCATTAAACGTTAGAGAGCAGTACAATGAAGGTATTTTAAAAGTGACGTGTTTTGTTTACAAAGAGCAGCCTGTGATCTGTCATTTAGCAATGGTAGCATGAAATGACATGAGGACAAGATTCTTTGCAAGGTGGGGGAGGCTTTGGTCAATGATCCCCAATTGGTTACATAGTATTTGAGGTTGAAAAAAGACACAGGTCCATAAAGTTCAACCTTTGTGTGTGTGTGTTGTGCGTGCTTGTGTATGAGTTCTTGTGCGGTCTAGTATTCAAGAGTACCTGTACCCCTGGATGTTATGGTCTCTTAGGATGGTATCTAATTGATTTTTGAACGAATCAATATTCTCTGCAGATACCACTGCTTGTGGCAGAGAGTTCCAAAATGTAGCCGCTCTAACTGAAAAGAATGCCCTACGCCCTTTGTGGATAAATCTTTTCTCCACCAATTTTAGGTGGTGGCTTCTAGTCCTTGTTAGGGAGTTTTGCAGTAAAAAGTTTAGTGCCGATGTTGCCATCACCACTGAACATTATGTACAACAAAATCATGGCCCCACTTAATCTCCTCACTTCCAGCGTGAACAAGTTTAAATTTAGTAACCTTGTCTCCAAGCTTTGATCCTCCAGCCCTGTAATTCTGTGGACTGGTGACCAAACTGGACCGCATATTCAAGATGAGGCCGAACCAGTGATCTATAAAGTGGCAAGTGGATTGTTGACACGAGTCAGCAGGGGACCTCTTTTTCTCCAACGTTAGTGCTAAAACAGCTAAATGACAGATCTCTAGCTAAAATTTGTTTGAAAATAAGGCCAGTCTGTTCAGTCGTTTATCAAACTGTGAACAGGTTGTATTCCAGTCCAACTCATGTTAAACCCGAACCTGAAGTTAATCTTTATCAAACAGTAGAAATCTACGGTGATCGGTAGTGTTTACTCTTGAAAAGGTATAAACAAAATATAAAAAAAATAATAATAAATCTGTGACTAATTAGCATTATGGTTAATGGACATATTAAAATAAGGCCAAGTATGTAAGGGTGTAAGGGTTTGAGAGCTAAATGTGGCCATTCTGTTTGCAGTAGATACTGTATTTTTGCTGCTAGAGTGTTCCAGCTTGGCCTTGAGCTTATTGTTGCCATGTGTAAATAAGCAGGAAAATTTTAAAAGAATACATTTGAAGGTATGTTTATGGATTAAGATGTTGTGTCATATATACGGCAGCCCTTTAAGTGTAAGGGTTTGTCAACCAATAGCTATTTTTAGTTTATTTTTAAATAGAGTGGGGAAGGATTAGAATCCCTGCTATCCTGGACTACAAACATTTTTTTACAATTTTGTGTCCCAGTGACAACCAGATAGGAAATGAGGAGAATTCTGCAAGAGGGAAACAGACCGGAAAAAAAATTTGACAGTGGTTCTATCCTTTCCCTATTCTCTTAAAAAAAATATTTCTCTCTTTGTTGATTTGGAGACCTCTTTTCACTTTCTTTATCTTACTGATGGAGCCCTGGATAGCTATAAAAAAAAAAAGGTTCTAAACCTTCCCCACTCTATTCATAACAAAGAAAACAAGGTTTGGCTGGACATAAACTTTAAAGTGGAAGGAAAGGCTAGATAACAATATATCTGTTTACTGTTCACCCCCCTTTGCTGTTATACTCCCTGTAAGCTTATGACATTTCAATAAAATAAAACATTTTTTTAAAAAGTTAACACTGCTATGTGCCGGGATTGGCATCAGCACTGTGTCAGGTAACGCATACCAGCAGCCATGTGTTAAAGGGCAGCTGCTGTTGTGACTGAGCCCTTAGGATTAAAATGTAAGCACCTAAAAGCCAGTATTTCAAAGGTAAATGCAGATGGCTGAATCACAAACTGCCCTTTATATATACCGGACTCTAGAGTGAGATAAATGCACATCAGCCCCCAACTTCATCTATATGCAATGACTATTAAGAGGATGTCATTTTTGAATTTTCCATTCATTGTTTTAATCTAATTGACAAAACTATTTTCGCTTCACCTACCCACTAAAAAGCAGTAGATAAGAACCCAAAATATATGTATAATCAGGACTGTTATGTCTTTCTCCCATAAAACATCATTCATTTTACTTTCATGTGTCAGCTATAACCATGCTGATTTCCATAACTTTGGGTTTATGTGCGGATTGCTGTGCGTGTATTATGCCTGCATCATAGAATGCAAATGACCACATGAAACTCTTTTCCTTTCTGGTTTGTGTTTTCCTGACTGTTCCTGTTTTGCGGTTCATGTTAGTAGCTTTCTACGTCGCCACTGTAACCTTCATTCTAATTTAAGAATTGGCAACCACAAGAATGCCGAGATACAGCTTGGGAAAATGCTTCTACCTTAATTCCTAGCTTCCCTGCTTTTTATAATCAGCACTTGCATCAGGAAACAACTACTTGATATTGCTTTTATATTAAATAATGTATAGACAATTGTCTGCTAGATCCTCCATTATGAACTTCTGTCAGCATGTTGCATTGCCAGGTGAAGGGTATCAGGAGGACAAGCTGCAGTATAGTGATGCTGTGATTTAGAGTCAGTTCTAAGGCCTAATAACAAAAAAGGATTCTATGTAAAACAAGTGTGCATATCCATGTAACACAGCAAGTTTGGTTTGCCATTTTTCTCTAGATAGAATGCATTTCATAGCAGAAGGGGCTGCCCAATAAGCAATCCTTTCATACACACTGGTGTTAATGATTAATCATGCCAAGCTGGAGCCAAACCTCAGCAATCTAATATGTTTTAGTTCAGGTCGCTGCACTGACCTTTTGTCCTCTAACGCTCTATGTTCCCTACAATAAAGTTTCAGAACACATTCTGAGTGCTGAGAAAAGTAAAAGTTTTAATGATTCTGTTTGTTGTAGATGATGTTACTTCAACATTTCCATTTTGCTTCTTTAGTAAGAGGCTTATAAAACATTCAATTGTGCTCTTGTTAAAATGTCTTTTTCTTTTGTAATTGGGAATGAAAGAAACAGGTTTGCATCCCACTGTAGTATGTGTTTTTCCATTATCAGTACAAATGACCATTACATGAGAATAGAGGAAAAGGGCTGGAAATGTCAGGGTTTTTTTTTTTACAAAACTATGGGGTTGATTTACTAACCTTATAAACACACCACGAACATGTATACACCTCTGTAGTGTGTTCCCTCCCAGCATGATCTATGGGTGGAATCTAAACACCTTTGTAGTGTGTACACACCCAGCAGGTGTGTTGTGCAAAGCCAAGCATGAATTGCAAGGTGATGTTGTGTAAATTAGCTCTATGTTGTGTTGCTTGCGTTGATGAATGCAGGAATGTAAATGCATGAGCTAACCATTTTTGTCTAAACTGTGAAGCAGCATTATATATGCATCATGTGCATGATTTTTCAATATATGGCATTAGTGGAAATATGCTTTTGGAGACTTTTTGGTTGATAAATACGTTTTGCTGTGTGAAAATCACACGCACCTGCTCAAAAAAATGATCAAAAAAGCTAAAGCTAACAGTATACATTTTTGTTATTTAGCAATTTTATGTTGCTAATCGACCTGTCAAAAAACTGAGTGCTTAATCATTTTGTGTGTGTCAAGGCCCGCCGACACCGTAGTGTTGCTGTAAATGCGCAGGATCCTTTCGTTTAGCGCATGGTACCATATGCTAGGTGCACTGGTGCACTGTGTTGCCATTCTCAATAGCACCCCAGCACCTCTAGTCTATACAGTAGCATATTTGTGATACTGTATAGACTAGAGGGAGTTCTGTAATTCACTAAAATCATTAACTGCAATCATTTAGCCTCCTTGCTTAACAACAGTTGAGCTAGGATATCAGCCACACAGGGAATGTTTTGCTTTTAGTGGATAGCCAAAGTAATACCTGCATACAATATGCTACATTCAGATTCATACTGTGTACAGTTTTATATGATCTAAACGCAGGAGTATTGTATTCTATAGGCTCATTCACACAGCTGTTTTTTGGTCTGTAGCATTTAAACCAAGCTGTATAAACCAAAACAAGCGGATCTTATTCACATTGGCAATTACATACATTCATGTATATGTATTCTGCTTCTCTCATTGCCAGTCAGACAGGAAGTCAAGGAGATATGTGCTGCCCTACATCATATGGAGAAGGTTCATAAAATAGGATGTATCTGATCGATAAGAAATCTCTAAAGACATATGCATTGATATAGCACATTCTCAGTGTGTCAGGCACAAAGCCAAAATGCCCAACGCATCTGAATAGACATTATGACCCTGCAAATCACAATCTTAGATGCTTGCAAGAGACCATTGCAACTGAAAGGCAGGACACTGGACAATTTTTCCAAAACCTCCAGGGCACAAAGGTTTATCCCCAAAATGGAGAGATCTAATTTAAGAAAGTTGATCCACACTAACATATATTCATAAATCTCAGTCACCGCCAGCAAGAAAAGGACAGTAATACCTGGTAACTCAAACTGAGACCTATGTAGGGAGTCCAACTGTTAATAAAATCCCTAATAATTGGAACACCATCAACATTAACCTGTTTGATGCTATGTTTGTCAAGGTAGATGACTGGAGTTTCTGGAGGGCAGAAACCACTTATCTATAAATGTGTTCACCTTGTCAGGAGGAAGCCATGGTTCCCAGGCTGTTTTCAGCCCTCATAGAGGAAAATGTTAGATACCGAGTGTAAGAAGACCCAGTATCAATTGCAGGGTAGAATGTACTATTTTGATTAGAGAATCAAGGACTCTTTATAAAGTTGATTCTTATGGAACTTGAAATACAGGCTCTTCAGGAGAAGCCTGTTAAGACCCTGGATCTGAATCAGAGATGGTAATAGGGCCACTTAAAGGTGGAGGTCCAGTAGGGTCAGAACTGGATTCTGTTGTAGAAGACACTGATGCTTAGATCCCCTGTGAGCTTAAGTGTCTTGTGGACTTTTGGGAAACCTAAGTCTTGTGCTTCGGACTTGTATAGGACTCCATTGAGGACAAACCTATATTAACCTCCCTGGCGGTATGATTATTCAGGATTTTAGGTACCAAAAGCGGTACATTGTTTTTCAAGCAAATATATTGTTTTACATTGTAGGCCTGTAGTTCTTAGTAAATCCTAGGAATAACTCACCTAAATCTGTCCAAACAAGAGTCCAGTAGACATCCCAGGTATGATAAAGTTTGAAACACGAAATTAAAAAATTATAATATAATAAATTATAAATAATTATAAGAAATTATAATATAAAGGTCCCAGGATCTATGTTGCAGATATTGGTCGCTTGTGGGGATATCAAGAAATCATCCCTCAATCAACAATGGAGGAGATGGTGGCTAGAGTCACCTGTTGGAGCGGGGCTATCCTCTATGCATCTTTTAAAACACACGTTGTAATGCGTAGCAGAGAACAACTAGGCACAATGTGAGGCAAAGCTTTGCATACTCACAACCCTGAGCAGAAGATCCTCAAACAAAGTTGTAGGTAACTGGAAGTGACCGAGTCACTGTAGGCAGGCAGCAGAATGAGACTGGAGAACAGTTAATCTGTGAAGTGAATACAAGTTTCTGCAACACTCCACCTAGCATATGATGTCAGCAATTAGCTCCCTCAGCCGTAACCGTTATCGCTGTACGTTGGTGGTAGCAAGAATTTTAAATAGCATCCAATAATATCAAACTGTGAGGAAACTCTCAGTGATTCAGCTCAGCCGGACTTACTATGTGAGTCCCCAGAGATTCTGTCACACCAGAGGATGTGCCATGACTCTGGACCCAGTGAGTGATCTGCAGCTATCTGACATGGTACAAGGAGGTCTGGGAAGGGCCACAATGCAGAACCAAGTGCCTAATGCTCACTTTCCAGGTTGACCCTGAATCTTTGGTCCAACAGGATTCAGATACCACCTCCAAAGCTTCTGCTGAGGTAACTGCTGGGTAGAGACTAGCTCAAGCAGCATGTCTCCAAATCTTAGTTGAAACACAAAAGAAAAAATATCTACAGAGGATCTTAAATGAAGAAAAAAATACAATAAAAAGACAAAATTATAGTTAGAGTGTTTCTCATCTGAGCTGAGAAAAAAGCACCCAACCTTTTAGGCCACTAGCATAAAAATGAGGTTATATGGGGCTGGCTTAAAAGACTATTAAAGTTTTGGTATATATCTATTGCAAGTAAGCAGTAGATATATGCCCCAATATAAAAAAAAAAAGTTGGCAAATACCAACTAACTTACCTGTGTCAGCACCACTCGCTCCTGGCTCCTTAACGCTGTGAAGGAGGAAGTATGGGCGGGAGCATGTGCAGTCCAGATCCCCAGAGGGGAGAGGAGAAGAGCGACACTCAATGGATGCAGCCGGGAGCAAGTACACTAGACAGACTTCGTGGAACACGAGGAGTCCGAGCTGGATCAGAAATCGGCACCAGGCAGCAGTATAATTCAACTGCCTAAGCATTACTATATTCCTGTGTCCCTCAAAGGATGTTAAATGCAGTTTTCCATAGCAACTGGTAAAACTGGTCCAGGGAAATAGGATGCTGAGAGAGAAAAAGTCAACTTACGTATATTGGGGCATGATTCACTGCTTAATAGCAGTGATATAAGCTAAAAAACACTGATAGGGGAATTTATCAAAACTGACGCAGACAAAATCTGGAGCAGCTGTGCATGGTAACCAATCAGCTTTTCTCTTTCATTTTCAAACCTTAACTGAACAGACTGAAGAGAGCAGCTGATTGATTGCCATAGGCAACTGCTCCAGATTCTGTCTACTCCAGTTTTGATAAAGTTTAGTGCCATTATAAGTTCTTCTGTGCTGCCAGCTGGATCAGGTGCTGGGGAGTTTTTGTATGGCTCAGAATTACAGGGAGTGCAAATGAAAATGCTTCACTACTGATTTTAAGTCTTGTCTTCCATTTTCTAATTATTGCTCCCACAGTTGATTTGTACTGTAAACTGCTGGAAGCTGAAATATCATTGACTGGCATGAGTTACTGCTCCATGCAACATATTATTAAACAGTGGACTTGGTATTGGTCAATCGTAAGCTTTGACTATTACAGTTAAATTATAAATCACAATTAAAATAATCTCCTTATCTATTCAGTTCTGGACTAGAAGGGCATCAAAATTAAGTATTTAAACTAGAGTACACATATTTGGGAATCTGTATACGTCTTAAAAAATACCACAAAGTCCATTTTCTCTAGCAATGCATTAAGTCTGCTTTGTTTTCTTTGCTATTTAAAACGTTTAATAGGCTGTCACATTTAACATTCTTTTTTTTTTTTTAAAGGTCATTTTACACTCTTAGCAACAGTCGCTGACCCACAATCACTCAGGTTTGTTGATTTTGCCTTAAAGCTTTGTAAAGTAGCTCTTGTACCCAAGGGGATTTTAGCTACTGTCATGTGTAACAAAGCAAATCATGAATTGTAACACCTCCTTTTAATTTGTATCTTTCATTTCTGACACCTGTATATTCTGAAACCATGCAAGATCTTTGCACTGAAATTGAGTAGACTGACGTGGATCTGTCATTTTATCATTTGCCATGATTAAAAAAAAATTGTGCTGATGAGCCCCCTTGTGCAGGCTAAATTTTAGGAAGGCGGGATCTCATTGCCTCTGACTACCAAATAGCAGGGCAGTGGCTGGCATGTGGAATAATATTTCTGACTGCTGCCACACTGTTTTTAGTATTACAACACAGATACTCTGCTGTAGCTGTGTTGTACCCTAGCTGTATATAGGTACAATAACTCCAGAATAAACTGTAGATATGCTCTAAATTTACAAGGCAGTTGTGGGTATCTAGGCCAATGGCCCCCCAGGTGTGACCTCTCCCCCTACAAAATAATCAATTACAAAACAACAGGAGGAAATACCGGGGTTTATGAGAGATATGACACCATGGCTTGAAGTTTAGTGGAAAAGTTTTATTTTAAATAACACATATATTGCAAATATACATACAAAATGAAATAAAAAGGGGCAACCACAGTTGCGACCAATTAAAAACAAGGATAGACCAGAGGCATAGACCCATTAGACATATTCAGACATAACCATTATAGATCAATATATTATGTATGTCCAATCCAACTTGGCTTCTTCAGGGGATTGTGACCTACCCTAACAAAAGATAATACATTAAATTAACATGAGTCCACAGAATTATTAGGTCTATTTTCGAGTATATAAAGTGCACAGAGTATATAGAGACATGTGCCTGGGTTTTCTATACCCAACGGAGAGAATCCCGCCACCATTTACACCACCATATGCCAATTTACTCACCACCCAATTGGAGTGGCTTAGTGAAGGTCAAGCTCTCTGTGTGGAGCCTAGGTGGGAGAAAGTCCTCCAAGGGGAATCCTCCGTCCATTTCTTTGTGTCCCAGGGAGGACCTCGGGGCCGCTATAGGAGGGAGGGACCACCAGTCCACGCAGGGGAGAAGGGGCTGCCTACGCCTATCTTGTGGTGTTCTTATACTCCAACATTCATAGACCTGTTTTTATATGATTGCATTCCTTTAGTATTCAGCACATAGAAAGTTTAAACACATCCCATATCTCATAGCCATACAAGTACATCTGTATATGGTTCTGTTCTAAAACGAAGGTGCATAGGTCATTCAACAATTTAACCGGAAGACCCTTTCATTTAACTTCCATGTGTTTCCAACCATCCTCTTAATTAAAAATACATACACATATATATATATATATATATACGTGTACCCTACCTATATGTACATACATTTGCCCTATATGCAGGGCTCACTGTGATCCTAACCTCTAAAATAACTAAAGTGTCATAACTTAATATCTATCTTAATATGGTGGACATTGCAATGGTATTTGTCAAAGTGGAGATGATGGAGGTGTTTAACAACCTCTCCAAGACTCTTATTATGTGTTCAGTGTAACTTGTGTGTATAGTCATATTGACTCAAAATACATTATGTGTTCAATGTAATCTGCACGAAGCAGAATAACTTATCTCAAGAGGTGTCATCAAATTAGTGAGTTAGTCAATATATTTTTTAGAAAACATTTGCCCTTGTGTACCATGACCTGAATGGAGGACTATAATAAACAGTGAACAAAATTATATATTCTATCCTCAACCCAACCCCCCCCCCCCCCATGTGTGCAATACTAAACCAAACCAAACTTCAAACTGGATTACAAATAATAAGCCACCCACCCTATCATAATGGTTGCCTATTTGAAAGGGGTTTCCGGCTGAAGCTCCTGTGCTTGGGGGCCATTAACTGCCCATTTTAATGTGTCAGTGTGCAATGTAATGTACAGGCATATGTCTACATAAGAGGTGCACATACCTGTCATGTGTTGGCTATGAGGTAAAGGATTGTGAAGAGGATCTAGAGGTCCGATCGTCCCGCCGCCGTCAAGTCAACCAGCAAGCCCGCGTGTGCACATTGCAGCGGCGTCCCGCCGCCACTATGGCAACTAGGGGTGTCGATTATGTATACCAGCGGGAGGTGGCCGAAAAGGTCCATCTCCGGCGCTCGTACAGTCTGTGCTAGCGTGCCTGCGCATTGTGCTCGGTTCCTGCTGCCGCCATGGTAACCAGGACAGCAGCCTCACACGAGCTATAGAGGATCTCAAAAGTACCTACAGTATATGACGACGGAAATGCAGTATATGGTCTTAGCTGCTGAATGCCTGTAACGAATTCACATAGCTACCTACTGGGAAGGAATCCATAGGTCCCCCATAGAGTGGAGGGATTTTTATGTGGTGGGAATATCAATCCGCTAGGCACAGTCACCCTAAACAAGGAAAAATCAGATCATATTGCTAAATTCCTTATGGAATAATCCTCCATGTCTGTGCCATTATGCCTCAGATACAAAAAAGTCTCTTTTATAATTGATTAGTAAATACTTACTTAACTGAACAAAACATATATAAGTATAAACACCATTTCCCATAGGTAAAGCGATCATATTCATTTTTCTTAATCAGTTTTTGAGGAAACATCCAACATGAGACATGAATACATTGTTTAACTAAACAAAACATAAGCATAAACATAATTTCCTATGAGTAAATGGGTCATATTCATTTTTCTTAATCAGTTTTTGAGGAAAAATCCAACATGGGACATATAAACGTCCTCATTATTCTTTTATACCATATGCTATTGGTCAATCTTAATCCGTGTCGCACATTTGCTCCTTTTTTGGCTGGGCTACCTATCTTTTCATTATAGGAAGGGCTTGTAGCTGAGCACTTCATTGAAACCAGGAGACATAGTGGATTTTGATCTATATATCCACCGTCATCCGTTCGTAATAGTTTTAGGTCCATGTCTCCACCCCTTATATCCTCATGTATATGGTCAAGGACATAAAACCTCATAACAGAAAGGTCAAAATTGTGACAGAGGCCCACATGCCGACTGATGGGGGAGGTTATTTTACCACTCTGTATCAAGTACAGATGATCATAGATTCGCACAGGCTGGTCTGTATGTTTTTCCTATGTAGAATGCGCCGCAGGTGCAATTCATTAAGTAAATCACATTTGTGGTTTGACAATTAGTTGTGTTATTTACACGCCACTGCTGGCCATTAGGTAGGGGGACTGTGTTCCCTTCTTCAAACCATCTACAGTAGCTACAGTGCCCGCATCTCCTAAAGCCCTCCCCGCCACATGAGATTTCTCGGTCAGGTGGGATGTAGAAGCTGCGGGTGACCCTATCTCGTATGGATCTAGCCCTTTTTAAAGACTATTTCAGGGGTCTCTTTAATATACTTGCGTATGGTACTGTCCTCTGTTAAAAGGTGCCAGTGGCGTTTAATACAGTTCCTGATTGTGGCGTGATGCCTTGAGAACTTGGTCACCATTCTGACCGTTTGTTTGTGTGGTGCCTCCCTTACCGGGTCCGGTTTATGTAGTCTCTCTTTCTTTTCTACCCGATTATAGGCTTTCATAGGTGTCTTATTGTTGTAGCCCCTCTCCAGGAGTCGGGTTTGTAAGGCCCTGGCTTCCCTCTGAAAGTCACTATCCCTAGAGCAGTTTAGATATGCTCTAAATACAAGCAATGACTCTCATATTACATATATCCAATTTAACTACTTTTATATTTTGTTTATATCTGGGAAGTTTGTCAGAAAGAGAACATGTTATCAGAAGTCAGATTCCCCTATGGTTTGTAATATACATCCAGCTAGAAAACCTTCTCTGATCAAGAAAGGTGTAAGAAGCTGTGAAGTAGAACAGCCTGGGGAGAAGATAAGAAAGGCAGGCCAGCTCAGAGAACGATTTGGGAAGACACAGCTGCTGGTTCTGATTTAATGCACATCTTTTTTAGCAAGAGATAACCAGGTATTGTTAAATTGAGTTTAATGAATTTCGCGCTTCTACTTAATGAAAGTTGCTACTTATTTTGTTTAATAAAAATAGATGTTTGCTGAGGTACAATTGCCTGAGTGTCCTAGGACCTTGCTAACCATTGATGCCTTTCAACATTAATGTTTGTATAATAAACTTGAACACCTTATTATGTTTACCTATTTTCCAGCATAATAAAAGAAAATTAAAAACTCTTAAACAGAATTGATTTAAAAAAGTGCTGGAAATGTTTTTCAGCATCTTTTTTCATGCTGACACAAGAACATGATACAATTTTTGAAGATTTGTCTGCCACATGCTCCACCTCACAGTTCTACCTTTTCCAAAAGATAATCTGTACATGCCACATTCTAACCCTACATCTGCACTTTTTCATTAGTTCTGGATAGAGTAATGAAAGGTTAGAATCCCTGTCAAGAGTGCCTGTGTCCCCGCTGGGTAGATTTACCCTCTGTATTTGTGCTGGAGACCAGGACAGGAGGCGAGAATAAATCTCCCAATGGGGCCTCATGCAAACGGGCCTCATGCAATAAACACAAGAGAATGTATCTAGGAAGTATAAGCAACTTTTATAATTCCCAGATACTTTTTTCCTGTAGACATGTTTAGCCTCATTTACAATGCGTTTAGTCCAGGGCCGTCTTTGATATTGATTGGACCCTGGGCAAACTGCAGTTTCTCTCTCCACCCCAACATCCCGAATCAATGGATTTATTTTATAATTCTTTTAAATGATTGGCCCAGTAACTGAAGGAGTGTTACAAATCAACCAGCGCTGCAGATATATAAAAAAATATATATCTGCTGTGCTCACTGATTGCAACACTCTTGTAGTTACTGTTTGTGAATCACCGCCCTCTGCGGCACTCACAAAGTCCGACAGAAGTGACATTTGAGACCAATCAGCTGTCCCAGGCGGATGATTGGTTCTCCAGCATATGCGCAGTGAGACGATCAGCCCTGGAACAGCCAACAAAGCGTTGGAATGCTTGACCTAATGGGCGGTCACACATTCCACCGCTGTCAAACTGAGCAATTGTAATGTGTGACCACGTAGTGTGGGAGGAGCAGGGCACTATGGCTCTGTCTGTCGCCAAAGCACAGGGATCAGAGCCTATCATGCATGCCTAGACCAGCCAGCCCACCAATCTGTGTCATCAGTTGCTAGGCAGACAGGGGGCTTATAAAAAAAAGGTCCTGATCTTCTGATCTTGTTGCTTGTCTGCAAGGGGATCAAAGCCTGTCATTGAGCCTGTCATTCACAGTCTCAATGACAGGCTTAATGACAGGCTCTGAACCCCATGCTTTCCCCCCACATACTCCCGGTTTCCCCTATCCCCCCCCAATCCATGCTGTTCCTTACAGACAGGCAGCAGATCGGGAGATCAGGACTTTTGCTTGCTCTGCCTAGCAACTGATGGGTAAACCGGTGTACTTATTTATGACAGCCCGCCCATCAGTTGCTAGGCAGAGCAAGCAAAAGTCCTGATCTCCCGATCTGCTGCCTGTCTGTAAGGAACAGCATGGATTGGGGGGGGATAGGGGAAACCGGGAGGATGAGGGGGGAGAAGGGAAGGTACACTGACATCCCGCATCTCCAGGTAGGGAGCGAGCGGTGCAGGCTCAAGGGGCGCTGCTTTGGGCCCTACAACAACGACTGGGCCCAGGGCAACTGCCCCTTTTGCCCTGCGTTAAAGACGGGCCTGGTTTAGCTGCATAAAACCAAGTTAAACAGTCCCAGGACAAAGAAAATGATTGTTTGTGTAAAGACAGCCGTAATGAATGCACCTAGACGCTGCTAAACATCTAGGTGTGCTTTCAGCTATAGCAAGGCATTACATGCTTCCAGGTGCATTTAAAAGTGCTCCAAAATGCATCTGAAAGAATGTATTTTAATTCCTGTGTACAATTGGGCCTTAGAACCTGCCAAGTTTTGGCTATACATATACTTTAACTTTGTGTCTATTTACATTAAGAAGCAGTTATAGCTTATAGTTATAGACCTGCACATATCACCCTATAAGGCAATGCAAGCAGGCTCGTGTTTCTGAGAAAGCATCTTCTCTCCATGGGACCTGTCTCAGTATTTCTTTTGCAGATTGTTGCCTTATGGATTTCATGTTGACTTCTTAGAAACCTCATACGAATTACCCAGATATCTAAAGTATATCTGAAGCTATTTAATTTGCTTAGTAACAAAAACACTACAAAGTGGAACTGGAACTGTTGTATTGATTATAACAACACTGCATAAGATAGAATTCCCCTTTAAACATCTCAGAATCATCCATGCAAATTGAATACATTTATTTTAGACTGGTATTTTTAGGAACATAGATTCCAGAAGATCATCACTTTAAATTGATGGAAAAAATACATTGCGTCTAACCATTGCTGTCATCGCTTTGTGTGAAATAGTCTGCTTTATAGAGCCACCTACTGGGAGACAGTTAGAACAACAAACAAAAGATTTCAGAATACTCTCCTCTTCTCAATTTTCAGCTACATGGTAAGGTTTAAAAAATTGGGACTGAGAGTTTTCTCTTTAAATACATCTAACAAATTCTACATCTCATTTCAGGAACTACCAGTTAATTAAACTATATGATGTGTTAGACTCTCCTCCAAGCCAGATTGTTATATTAACAAAACAAAATGTCACAGGAATTATCACCAACACTGACACAAAATCCAGTCCACCATACATGTTTTAGCCATCCTCCTACCAGCCACTGTAGTAAAATGACCACTAGACAATGCAGTTATTCTGATGAAATGTTTACAAACTCTTTTTGTTTATATTGTACGCTGCCTCTGTTCCCGCTGCCATTAGACTGCAGAGGGTATGTACTAAAGGCACAGAGCAGCTGTGTGCTTTGTGATCGCTATAATTGTCAATCACAGCAATCACAGATGTAAACAGTACTAATGTTCATATTTGAGAGTCCTCCACTTTCGCTCACAATGAAGTAAGGGGAAGGAGGATGATTCAATTAATCAAAGCACAGTGGAGTAGTGGTTAGACCTCACATCTCAGCCAGGATACTATCTGCATGGTTGTTCCCAGCATGTGTTTCTTCCCACACCCAAAGACATGCTTGTAGGTTAATCGGCTCCTGTCTAAACAAGCCCCAGTATGTGTATACAAATTGGCACTTACATGTGTAGTCACATTCTCTATGCCAGTCCAAAGTCTGTGCAAATGGGAAAATATGAGGAAAGACCTTATGACATACCTCATAAAAAACTCACCAAGAAAATTCTAAAGTAGAAGGCTCTTAGGTGTACCAGAGATGGCGCTCAGAGAGCTGGTCCATAGAAATGCCAAGAGCCAAATACAACTCAATGGATATCACATATACAGGTGAAACTCGAATAATTAGAATATCGTGCAAAGTTCATTTATTTCACTAATGCAACTTAAAAGGTGAAACTAATATATGAGATAGACTCATTACATGCAAAGCAAGATAATTCAAGCCGTGATTTGTCATAATTGTGATGATTATGGCTTACAGCTCATGAAAACCCCATGAACCCCAAATCCACAACCTCAAAAAAGTAGATTATTACATGCAATCAATAAAACAAGGATTGTACATAGAACAATATCGGACCTCTGAAAAGTACAAGCATGCATATGTACTCAGTACTTGGTTTGGCCCCCTTTTGCAGCACTTACTGCAATTACTTTTGCACGATATTCTAATTATTCGAGTTTCACCTGTATATATACACACACACACACACACACACACACACACACACACACTTTGTGTGACAAAGCCTGGGTCTGCAGATAGGTCATAGGGCCAAGTGCTCAGCATTTTGGATGGGAACAAGAGGTGTACATTTTCTTAAGATGGGCTCCAGTGGTACAGGACCTGTAGATTGCTGCAAAAAATGGTGTAGCTGTCAGCTACCAAATACTGTGTTCTATAAAATATCAATAGTGCAATTATTTAAATATATATATAATTCAATCCACAGGGTAGACCTCCCCTGTTGCACAAGACAGTCTTTTAGCTTCGCTCGGTAGCTTTCCTCAGCTCCAAGACACTCACGCTGCTCACCCCTCGTGAGCCCTCACTCTGCTCTCTTAGCAGTGTGTACCACAGGTCCTAGGGTCACTGACATTCCCGACCTCTCCCAGCATTCCCTGGCTGTCCCACGTGTCCAGCAGGCACCTGAGTCTGCTTCCGTGTGCTTCCTGCGCTCAGACAACTCCAACTCTGAGCACTGGGCTGGCTTCTAATAAGGCTGCTCTCAGCCACTTGATCAGCCCAAGCTGGTCATTGGTAACACCTGGCCCCAGGACTGGAGATCTCATCCCACCCAGAGCTCTAAGAGATCTCCAGAGCTCCAGATCCCAGCTACATTTAGGAAAACCTGAAAGGACCTGAAAAACCAGGCTCTTCCTTAAAACATTGTTTATATTCTGGACCCTCTCAGCCCCTTTGGCTTAGAGTCCTGGGTGCCAATGTTGCCATCCTACGCTGCGGCATTGCCATGCACTGCCACAATATATATATATAGATCTATATATATATATAGATCTATATATAGAAGATAAATAGATAGATAGATAGATAGATAGATAGATAGATAGATAGATAGATAGATAGATAGATAGATAGATCTATACAGTATATATCAGACCCTATGTGTTTAGATGTCTATAAACCAGGTGGTATTCCGTTGTTCACATCAAAACTCACTGAACTAATGAAATCATGTTTTCATTTGTTTATCATCAAAAGCCCATTTGGGGAAACCATCATTCTAGAGAAGTCTCCATGTAGAAATCTGTATCAATGAATGAACACACTTGTTTTATATTAGGGCTTACAATAACTGGCATCGTGTGAGTGCCATGACAAATTCCAAATAGATCAAAGAGACGTATTTGATGCCAATTGTTTGTTTTCATTCACTTTAACTAAACAATCCTTGTTTCTGTGAATTAACTACAGTTGCCATATGTGTGCACCACGTCAGATAGTCTGATTTCACATCTGTCAAGGCGGAAATGTTTCTTACTTTGAAAAATAAGCCATAGCTTCCAGTGGAAATGATTTTTCAATCAGGAACCAGTGAAACAGATCAAGTTAGGTAAATATCTACATTTTATACTATGTTTTAAGCAAGAATCCCCTCTATAAAGTTGCTATAATGTGGAATAAACTGTGGAGTAACATTACTAGAAGTCACTAGTTGGTTAGCTACATCATTGGTTATTACAGAAAGATGCATTCATTCAGGTCTTAAATGAAAAATGAGCAGTTCATTCAAAACAAAAAATTCATATCAGAAGATTCCAGAGAGCTAAAAGATAAATTGCATGCAATTTAAGCATGGCAAACGTTTTTTAGCATTTAGGTCATCACACGTTACAATTTGGCAATAGAATCTTTTGACGATCAAAACTAGATTTACCAAAACTGTGCGATATGGGGCCTACCTAAACTATCCAATCAATTTGTATCCAGTCAGCCAGCCCCTTACATTACATAGTGGTTGGTAGACTTACTGGAAACTGTACAGACTGTACCATGCGTGGTGAGCTTAAGAACTCAATCAGCACATGCCTCATAATTGCACATCTAAAACAGGCCACCCCACACCATCCTTAGCCTTAACAAGCAGGAACCTTTTTTCTGGCCTCTTCACTCATGCCCTCCACTAAAAGACACTTAGAATATAGGGAAATGAATTCTGTGCCATATTGTACATTACTTCCTATGAGCCAGTTCTTTACAGAATATGCTTCCAAAGCACAGGATAGCAGAGGGCAGGGTGAGAACAGCAAAGCCACATCCTGGTTGCTAAGAGTAATAACATGGCAGACAAGCCAGGTCTGAACTGGTGTTTTTACTGCAGAGAGATTGTGCTAGGTTTACTTTTATGGCAAGGTTTCATGTTACCCCCATATTCAAGGTGGTTCTCAATGAACATCACCACACTTGTAGTCCATTAATTCCTTCTCCTGTCCATGTTACTGAATGACTGCACCTCAGTATGGAGGGAGAATCTGCAGGAGCCAAAGCACTGCACCCCAGATGCACTGATCATGGGTTGCTATGCTTTATTAGTTCCAGTGCAAAAAAATAATAAATGCACATGAAGAAATAAGCATTTAAAGTGTATGTAACCACCACCCCCCCCCCCAAAAAAATGTTATATATTGCAGCTTACTAATTCTTAGATGTGGTGGCTGCATTAGTTTTCTTTTTTTTAGGTTTTTTTAGGGGTTTTACCTGGTAATCTGGTCAGTAAGTCTGTTTTTTCCACTTCCTTTAACAGATCAAACTGTCCAGCAAAAGTATCACTTAGAGGGTTGAGACAAACCATTAAACACTGGCAGGGGTGCTTATAATGGTTAGCTTTTAGTCATTTATTTAAAGCATTTATCCAAAAAGAAAAGAAAAAAACTGCTGATGTGACTGCTTCAACAATGTTATGTATGTGATCTGTTAATCAAATCCATCTAAATCGTCCAGTTTATCTAACACTACCCTCTCAGACAATGCTGCCGTCCAAGGGTGACTCCATTGCTCCTCCACAGAGTGGAGCCACCCCAATATAGAATGTGTGTTACAGGCCAAATGAAGAGTAAACAGAAAACAAATGCAGTCATCACATCTAAGAATTGCCTTGCTGCAATTTATTCGATTTTTGGGTTTAGCTTTGTTTTAACTCTCTACATACCTCACTACACAAGGGAATATACAATGGGTTTCAGTATTTTTTTTTTTACTTATTAAAAAAACATGGAAAACATTCTCAGGTAAATAATTCATATATCCTATAGTTATTTTGTATTCTTCTACCCAGCCAGCAGGTAGTAGGTTCACAAGTTTTCTTACATGTACTTCGCTCATTTATTGTAAAAAAAACCTGCTGTTTACATAATTTAGTAATTCAAGCTGAAATTTATATAGGAAAATGAAAGAATTAGGTAACCCATCCTTTTTTAGACAGTTTTGTCCAAGGTTTAAGTGAAAAACATTGTACTTTAAAGAAAAATACTAATGCTGGGCTGGTCAATATTCTATGAATACTTTGTAGCACAATAAATAACAACGCATAAATCTATAAGTTTAAAGGAGAACTATGAGGTGAGTGATTTTCACTCAACCTCATAGTTTGAGCCGACGTGTGACAATGAAACTGTCACACATTGGCTCAATAGTTAGGGAAGTGAGCGAACACATACCATCACTCGCTCACTTCTTGATCATGTCCCTGCAGAGAACCGTGACTGACAGTCACGGCTCCATGCAGGGATTCCCCCCTCCTCTGTCCGATCCTCCAGCGCTGACTGGATGAACGGACGGGGGAGGGGGCGGTTACAGCTGGCTCTGCCTCTATATAGGCAGAGCTAGCTGTCACTCATGCAGCTGGGTGGATCTTGAGTGTAATGTCGGGATCCGTCCCGCTGTGGCGGTCTCAGTATACCGTAAGCTGTATGTCCTCCCGTGACCCTTAAGAGAACTATGGGGAAAAACACTTACCCCATAGTTCTCTTTTAAGCTTAATTCTATAATAGGTATATAAGTGAAATACGTTGATCCAAAACCAATGTAGCTTTCCTTTACCAAGCAGAAAATGTTTTATAACTGCAGATATCCTTACACCTCAAAAATACAAAATATAGAAGCACAACATTTATTTTTAAGTCCACGCCCCCCTAATACACATGCATATATGATATATGCGTGTGTATTAGGGGGGCGTGGACTTAAAAATAAAGACGAGCAGACGAGTGGATTTTTAGAGCCCTGCATATATGCGTCAGGTGCGCCTACGTGCTGCACATGTTGCATATCGCCGCAAACAGAGTGAGAGCAATAATTTTAGAGCCATTAAGGCCGGGTTCACACCTGGGCGTTTTACAGAGCTGATCGACGCACTGTAAAACGCCCTGCAAGTGAAATCCCATTATTTCCTATGGGCATGGTTCTCACCTGGGCGTATTTCAGCGTGTCGGAACGTGCTGAAAAACGCCCTATGCCCAAAGAAGTACAGGAGCTTCTTTGGGGCGTATTTCCGTGTGTATCCATTAGGATACAGCCGGATAGCCCTCGTAAATGCATGTTTGACGCGCGTTTTGTGGGCTGCAAATTGCGGTTAAAAAATGCACCGCAAAACGCGTGTCATACACGCATATTTTGAATGCCTAGGTGGGAACCCAGCCTAAAGGAGAACTATGAGGTGAGTGCTTTTCACTCACCTCATAGTTCTAGCCGACCTGTGACAGTCTCACTGTCACAGGTCGGCTAAAACTATGAGGTGAGTGCTTTTCACTCACCTCATAGTTCTAGCCGACCTGTGACAGTCTCACTGTCACAGGTCGGCTAAAACTATGAGGTGAGTGCTTTTCACTCACCTCATAGTTCTAGCCGACCTGTGACAGTCTCACTGTCACAGGTCGGCTAAAACTATGAGGTGAGTGCTTTTCACTCACCTCATAGTTCTAGCCGACCTGTGACAGTCTCACTGTCACAGGTCGGCTAAAACTATGAGGTGAGTGCTTTTCACTCACCTCATAGTTCTAGCCGACCTGTGACAGTCTCACTGTCACAGGTCGGCTAAAACTATGAGGTGAGTGCTTTTCACTCACCTCATAGTTCTCCTTTAATCACTGATAACACTAAACTGATGAACGGTAAAAGTGTTTTAATCGTCACCTATGGGCGTTTTTTGCCATTTTTGCAGGTGCACGCAATTTAAGGCTTGACATGTTTGGTGTCTAGTTACCCAACGCGACCCTGACTTTTATGATTACAACAATCCCCCAACTGTAGTCATAAGTAATTAAAAATAAAATCTCAAGGTCACTCTGCACTATCCCCTGGACAATTTGTATATAATGTGATTTACACCATGCTGTGAAACTGATATACCCCTATGATCAACTAAATAATTTAAAATAATCCACAGTGTACTTATTAAATACAATCAAATGTGCCACAAAAACAAGTGAATGTTAAATATACAAAGGAATGTACAAAAGCAATCCACCATGTGAAAAAGAATATATATATCTAGA
>NW_017306678.1:354653-359660 GCF_000935625.1 Nanorana parkeri
TATATATATATGTGTGTGTGTGTTGGAAACTACAATTCACATCAGTCCCCCAGGCAATAATCTTCGATTGTTTTCTTGAACAAACTCATCCGTGATACACCATGTGACAAAAAAAGTTTAGGAGCTACAGTTCAGAAATATGAAAGTGCCTTATCCTACAAATGCTGCTCACAAAGGGGATGATAAGCTCCCTATGTGACAGCAAATTACAAATGACAGGTCCTCTTTAAGGCTCACACCTAGGCGTCATCGTTTTTACACATTTTTATGCACGTATATACATTTTTGTGAATATTAGACGGGCGCACATGAGGATGTGCATTTTCACTGGCAGCTTGAGAGACATTGCGGTCAATGGACAAACACACACAGAAAATGTGGCAAAATGCTTCTGGCGCGCATTTTCTGGCATTTCCATTGAAGTCTATAGGGGAAAAACAAGCTGCAAAACTGCCAAAAGAAGCTCATGTACGTTTTTCTGCATTCAGTGTTTTGCTGCTGGCGTGTTTTTGAAGCTCGTTTTCTACTGCTCACAAACGCCTAGGTGTGAACGGGGACTAAGGAGACATCAAGAGTCAATTAGATCCCTAATGTCACTCCTGCAATCTACTAAAGCCAACTGAGCACAAACTGTGCTCTATCTGCTGCTTCTTCTGCCAGGGTTTGACAGACCTGAACATAAAGGTGTTCAGAGCTGAGCGCATCCTGGTTTATACTTCACAGGGAAGATGAGTGATATGTAGAATTGATCAGCTGCCCAATACACTTTTGCAAGAATGTCGGCAGCTAGGAGAAAAAATGTAAACAAATTCTGCTATAGTGCCCATGAGTTTACTTACATGCTGGTGCTGCCACTGTTGTGGTACTTAAGGCAACTGCAACAAACGGGTTAAACCAATCCAACCAATCTGTTCTGTTTCAGAGTGGACACCTCTGTTAGTACTAAAAAATCAACCATAAGCCAGAAGGAAAATCACTACTTTCCATTGGCAGGACAGAGAAACAAACAGAGCTTCGGGATTGCTGCACAGTAAATCTTTTATTTATTACAAACAGCACACACATAGTCAAGCCAACCAATATAATGTGCAACTACACTTTATCAGGGCAAATAATTAACATCACATACTAGGCCTGAAATCAAGCAGATCCTGTGACCAAGTCAAGAACTGCCTGAAACTTGTTCAGCAGCAACTCACATTTCTAGGATTTTCCAGGATTTACACAACCACCAATACCTCCAGAAATATCTGCACATCTGTTTGTGCATCAGTGTACGTCTATGCACATCTGCGTGCGTCAGATTGCGTTGACAAGCTCTACCAAAGCTGGGTTTCTATCCAGGAAAGAATGCAAGCACCAGCTTTTAAAATGGCTGGACCAGAGCTAAAGCGCTATAATACTCACCTGTTAGTTCCTTGTCTGTTGCTGACGCAGATTGATCTGACTACTCTCTTGCCTGCCTGGACCGCTACCTGGACCTAAATTCTCTCCCATCTGCTGCCTGCCAAAACCTTTGCCTGAACCTGACAACTCTCTTGCCTGCCTGCCTGCTGCTTTTCAAGATCTTAGCCTGGTCCTGTCTGCACCCACGTGAACAGTCTCTGCACTGTAGCCTTTCCATTCCTGCCATCCCCGTGGTCAGGCAATCCTAAGGGCCGTGACCTAGTGCAGCTTGTTTTATGATAAACATATCTTCACACAATACACATATCAGCTGTACAATGTCACATTAGCAGGAAGAAACTGAGAGAAAAAAAAAAACAATAACGCTAAATCCATACCTTAATATGTTCATCTTACTTACTAAATTAAAATGTTAAACATGATGGTTTAAAAAGAACTATTAATAAGAGAAGAATGTAACTGTAAACACAGAAGAGCAAGGGAAATCAAGGTCAAGTATCCAAATAGTTAATTTAAGTATTGGCACAAAAGAGGCATTAGTCCTTCAAAGCCACCAAATGGCATAAAACCTGTAGGCTTTTAACAGGCTCCAGTGTTTATAGAAGCAATACAAAACTTGATTTTGTAAATGCATAATATTACATCAAACTGTAACCTAAAACAGCTGTGTCCAAGTTAATCCCTATTAAAGAATAAAGATTCCTTGACTGGGGTGTTTTGTTTTGTCTGAGATGCAGCTTTTCTCACAAATGTTTCTATAGTAATACATAATCATTTTCTCAATTTACTACTAAAGCAATTGAGAATGGATGCATTTTGAGTACTATATTCAGCATAAGTCTAGTGAAAGCAACCCACAAATTCTCACAGTATATGGTTACAATAGCATAAAATATGTTAAGCTTACTTATCTATAACAACTAGGGAGAAATCAGTCATTATAACAGTGTATTTCCTTCTTGGATCTAACAGAAGCAAGATAGACACCTTTATAAGCTTTTGTATGGAACAGTAAGAAACAGCAAACAGAGTCTTGACTTGTAGGTCATTACATCTACAATGTAGGTTACATTATACAAAGCGGTCATTGGGGTCTATCCACAAAGCTGCCGATGGATCCAGCCATAGCTTTGGCTGATCCTTTGGCTAGTTTTGGTTGTGGGAGCCCTTCAGTTCAATCGAACCGAAGGGCTGCTGTACGGGCTATTCAATATAACCCGTACAGCAGCCAAGGTGGCCGAGTGGCTCAGCCGAGCCAAAGGCATTTGCTTAGGCTCGACTGAGCCGAAGTGTCAGCCGAAGCAGGGCGAACGGTCTGCCGAAGGCGGGCCTTTCGCCCCGCAAATGACAGCTGGGCAGAGCCAGACATGAGCTCACGGCTGGCTCCGCCCAGTTCTAATGACAGATCAGTGTCCCCAAATGACCTGGGGACGTTGAACTGCCATTAAACAATAACAACTGGGCGGCACCAGCTGTGACATTATGGCCGGCTACGCCCAGTTGCTATTTATTGGCCGGGACCTGCTAGAAGACTCTAGCAGGTCCAGGCCAATAGGAAACAGTTGGGTGGAGCTAGCTGTCACTGCCCAATTGTTGTTTTTTTTTAATTGATTTGCTATTCTGCTCAGTACCTTGGAGGTACAAAGCAGAATAACTGAGCCGAATGCTGCTCGGCGGCCTTCAGCTATTCACTCACTTTGTGAATAGGGGCTAACGGCTGCGAGTGAGCTGCGGCTCAGCCGATCCAGATGTTGGATGGGCTGAGTCGAAGTCCTTCTGCTGACCGAAGTGCAGCAGATGTACGGCTGACATCAGCCGTACTGAGCCGTAGTGAATAGTCGAACTTTGTTCGGCTCACTTCACTACAACTTGGTTATTCACTCGGCAGCTTTGTGAATAACACCCATTACTTCTATTGCCAGATAGCAATACTGTATAAGTGAAGGAGTATTTACCAAAGCTGAAAATTAAATTAGCCATTAAGAAAGAATAAAAAAGCACTGCTTACTGCAAAAGGATATATTTAATTGACCGGGTTGCTGACTGCAGGCTTATGAAGACCAAGACACCCACAAGCTAATGTCAAAGGCTACAGAGTAAGACCTTTCAAACATAATATATACAGTGTCTCTTCTGTTTTCTTTTATTTCCTGTATGGCCGCCTTGTGGACACAAGGTAAATCCGGCAACAAAATTGAAGGGGGAGAGAATATAATGCTTGCAGCGAAAATCACATGGCTCTCTGCACCTCAAGGCTCACACAGCTAGCTGTGTGAGCTTGGCAAAATATATAATCCACCGGAAGCTTTACATAAAAGGCAGAAAATAACTTCCTCTCTATTCTTTAACCCCATACCTGAGAGATTAGACAGGAAACAGCAGGAATAGCCATCAAAAAAGCAAAAAAGTAAACTTTTTCAAACTTTTCATGAACTCCTCAATGGGTTTGCTTCACTTTTATGGGATGGGAACAAGAACAGGGCTTTGAAACATTATGGTTCTCCCTGAGTCTCCATTCCTTCCCATAGTATTTTAAAACTGCATCCTCATCCTGTCCTTGCCTGTCATAGTTTGTACTAGCAGTTCCGCTGCCTGCTAATGGATTTACACTTGTGATGGCAAGGTCTCCCTCTGTGTCTAAAATATAGTGTAGAAGTACCATCTATTAGTTGTCTTCCTCGCTGTCATTTCTCTGCTTCTTAGTCCCAGCTGCTTAGCATATCAGCCACATGGTTTTAGTTGAAGCTGTGCATGCAAAGTGCATGTACAGTGTTCGGTGCTGCAGTGTCAGCAACCACATGCTCTGGGGTTTCCAGGGAGGATGCAATATCACACAATGGTCCCTTTTCTGATTTCCTAGATAAAGGCGAGATTCAGGACTCCGGAAAAAAAAGAAATTTTAAAAACAATGGATAAAACTATGAATAAGAAAGCAATGAATTTGTAAATCAAATATGAAATACGTTAATGGCATGAAGAAGAGGTTAGGAGCAGTGCAGCATTAAGAGTAGGATTGTCAAAGGATGGAAGCTCTATAAGCTCATTCAGCGCTACCTTTTCTTGCTGCCAGTGGCTGAACAGAGTGGTGGGGGAGTGAACGAAAGGAGAATATGTACTGCTTTGGATGGGGGGCATTAATACATACCTGTTGAACTGCTCTGCAAGGGAAAAGTACAGGTTTTCTTTAAGAAGCTGGAAAGTAAAAAGCATGTTCTTTTGGGAATACATTGCACCAATTGTCAGTGCTAGAATACTCAGAATCTGGATGACCCAATCAAAAGAACTCAATATACAGAAGACACCAGTACACAAAATAAAATTCTGTATTCATTTTAGTCTTAATGAAGGCTATTAATCCTATTGCAACACATCAGCAGAGACTGTAAAAATGCCCCCCAGAACTGTGGCGCTTTATAACACAGTCTAATGGGCTATTTGACTTAAAGGGTATGGAAAGCCGCAATTTTGTTTTTAGTTTTAAACACAATCTT
This sequence comes from Nanorana parkeri, assembly GCF_000935625.1. Classification (NCBI taxonomy): domain Eukaryota; kingdom Metazoa; phylum Chordata; class Amphibia; order Anura; family Dicroglossidae; genus Nanorana; species Nanorana parkeri. The sequence goes on from NW_017306678.1 coordinate 359,552, forward strand.
GAAGTGTTAAAAACCACTATAGCTAAGAGGTAAATTAAAAGGGAACAGAATTTCCATCTTAGAGAATTATCATAGGAACAGGTGTCCATATATGCAGTATATATATATA
>NW_017306678.1:359711-364313 GCF_000935625.1 Nanorana parkeri
ATACATACATACATACATACATACATACATACATACATACATACATACATACATACATATATATATATATATATATACACATATATATATATATATACATACATACACACACATATACACACTGTATATATACAAAGTATATACTTTTTTTTTTAATTGAGGAATTTATATATTAGTCTTTTAGCAAGTTGCTACTAATTTATTTTATGATGGATTAGTGCAGATCTACAATTATTTGCAGGGTTTAAATGTGTTCCTGTTAAAAAGATTTTTCTGTTAGATTTGAAAAGGAAAATCTTCACAGGGGCAAAAGACAGTAATAAAATCATGTCAAAGACTTCAAACCTTCCTCACTCAAATTCTGTTCTGTTTCACATCTGTGTTAAAAGACTTTTAAAATACTTTAAGGGGTCTATTCACTAAGCTGCCGAAGGATCTAGCCGTAGCTTCGGCTGATCCTTCGGCTGATCCTTCGGCCCCAGGACCCCTTCGGTTCTACTGCTGTACGGGCTATTCACTATAGCCCGTACAGCTACCGAAGTTGGCCGAGCGGCTCAGTCGAGCTGCAGGCATATGCCTCAGCTTGACTGAGCCGTGGTGAAAGCCATTGACCGGCCGACAGACTGCTTCTGACAGCTGGACGGAGCCAGCCGTCATCTCACGGCTGGCTCCGGCCACTTTCAGAGAGATCAGCGTCACTGGTTACCAGCTAACCAGGGATGCTGTCATTACACACTGAGAGCGGCCTCTCCGTGTTCTCAGTGTGTTTTTCCTCATCTGTGTGTGTTTTTCCTCATCTGACATCGGAGCCGTTGGCTGCCGTCAGAATAATAAAAAAAATCACCATAGGAATGCATAGCTAGATTCCTATTGGCTATTTCAATTTGCAATAGCAAACTAGCTATTGCACCCACCCACTGCTGCTGTCAATCAGCAGAGAGGGACCTGCAGTTCTCCATCAGGTCCCCCTCTGGTGATAGACAGCAGCAGAGGGCGGGTGCAATAGCTAGTTTGCTATTGGCTATTGTAAAGGGAAATAGCCAATAGGAATCTAGCTATGCATTCCTATGGTGATTTTTTAAAATTATTCTGACGGCGGCAGAACCGTCCGGCCAATAGAACACAGTTGGGCGGAGCCAGATGTTGGATCGGCTGAGTCAAACTCCTTCTGCACTTCGGGTCGGCCGAACATGCTGAGCATGTTCAGCCGACCCCAAGCCAGCCGAAGCCACCCAATGTACGGCTGATTTCAGCCGATATACGGCTGGAATCAGCCGTACCAGCCTGAAGTGAATAGCCGAACAGCGTTCGGCTCACTTCACTTCGGGTTGGTTAGTCACTCGGCTGCCTACAGCAGCTTAGTGAATAGACCCCTAAGACGTTTCCCCACTTTCTGATCTGCCTGACACCCCTCAAAAAGATGGCATTAGAAAGTTGATAGAGGTACCAAACCTTCCACTCATTATCTAAAAATAAAAAAAGCTGAACTTTAAGCACCAAAAACAAACTTTGAGGACTTCCTGCTGAAGGATATGTTTATTCAGGTGTAAACTAGACAATTCTTCAAAATTCCTTAGTTTAAGGACACCCCGAGCTAGGAAATTATTTCATAAGGGGAAGAAAAAACATTGTCCATTTCAATCCAAGGCAAAACCTGAACAGGAGCTCTGGCAATTTCAGAAAGCCAAGCACAAAAGGTTATTTTTGGTTACCGAAATGGGCTGAAGTGAGAACCTCCTTACCCAATAAGATTAAATCTCCAAAAGATGAAGACTACAGAGATTCTGGAAAGAGTGCTTAAAGATCAGCCAAATTAACTGGCGGTGAGTCACGTATAACAACGTGTCTGTACAACCAACAAGTCAGACATCTGTGAGAATTGCTAGAGGATCTTGTGTATCTTCAGTTCTTTGCACTACCCTAAAGGAAGAAGCTATAGACTTTCCCAGGGTACATAATGTAACTATCATTCTCCACTTTACTGACCTTTTCACTGCAGCCAACTCCGTACACTACATACAGATATCAGACATTAGTAAGTCTTGACTGGCTCAGAAATTGAGAAGGTTTAATTCATCTAATTCCCATAATCTTTAAGATGTTATTGGGTTTACATACTCAATTTTGGACCTTAAAATGTCCATCCTTTCTGTGGAGAAAAGTTTTCGTTCCCTAGTTTTAGAGACCCAGCATCTGATCTGCACAGTCCTTATTTGGCCTGATGTGTGCATCTATTCCAACAATTTGGGCATGCCATTCACAAACCAGATGCCAACTTTTTGGGACAGCACATTTTCTTGATCTTCTTACTTTTACTTTTCTCCGCTCTCATTAGGTCTCTAAAGATAGAGATCATGGGAAAACCTTGGCCAAGTTATGTGCTGGGTTTCCAAAAATCAGATAGTCATCACAATGAATACCACTGCTTGCAGCTGGGGAACAAGATTTCAGGATCATGTAATGCAGTTATTTCTATGGTACCTATGTAAAGATTTGCAGTGGGAATACCAAAATATTAACCTTTTTAATCTATCAAAGGTGCTCCCTTCCAATAGACTTCTTGAGGGGTGAAACAGATTTGAAACAAAAAGATTCTCCAAGTTCACTTAGAAGAGAAAGCTCAATGTGATAAGTTTCTTCAACAACACAGATCTAACCCCAAAGACCAGATGAGATGAATGCTCCAGAAAATATTGAGCAGAGATATGTGTTATGCCTTACCTCCTTTGGACATGCTTCCTAAAGCCCTAAGAAAGATCCAAAAAGGAGGATCTCACATGTTTTATAGTATCATAGTCTCTAAATCTGTAACGATTTTCCTTGCATTGATTGATGTTGGTGGACAGACCACAGACCTTGGCTTTTTTGTGCATCATCCACAGTTTTCCTATGTACAATTACTTGGCTTATCAAAGAAAACTGCATAAAGCCAGGAGACTTCTGGACCCAGTAATTAAAATGCTTTGCATCTCCAGGACTGATGTAAAGCATTTAGCTTTTCTTCAAACTGGACTTTACTATAAGTTAACACTTGCTACCCTTACAGTACCGATTTGAGCCCTTCTTTGAAGAGAAATTAGCTGACTACACTTGGAGCAAAATTATAATCAAAGTCTTATGTTGTGCAGTGGTCAACTTGCCACAGCTTGAATGAGGTAGTTCAGACTCTACAGTGCATTTAAGGACTTCCTGCCCATCAAACACAATGTAAAAATAGGTTTTCCTTGCAGGGATCTGTTTCAGCAAAGTCCAGTACACAACAAAACATACCACCACCATCAGCTTATTTTATGAAAGCATCAAAGTCTATGCAGCAGGTAAACCCCTTCCAAGACTCTGCCCTGGACCCAAAGGGTCTGTTTTTCACATATCCACCCCATCTGTTTGAACCAGTGGGTTCAAACACCAAACAGTGGGTTCTAGAGAGAGAATCTGTTCTGAAGAGAACCTGCCCCAGGTTAAGCCCTCATTCACACTGTTTTGTAGTGCTTTTTCTGCTGGAAAAGAAAAAGCATCCCCCCAAAAAAACCATTAATTTCTATGGCCATGTTCACATCTGAGCATTGTGCCGCTTGTAGCAAAACTTCCATCGCTTGAAGTACATGAGTTTCTTTTTGGCAGATTTTGCGCTTTTTGGCCACATATACTTTAATGGAAACGATCATCAATGCATGTTTGCTGCATTTTTGCTAATCTTTACGCACGTAAAACACGTTTGTCCATTAACATCAGTATGTCACAATCTGCTCACAAAAACGCATGACTGTATGAATGCACGTTCTATGTAAGTAAAAATTTGCAAAAAAATTACTAAGCGCGCAAGAACATGCTACACAAAATGTGAGTTTCTACACGTGAAGACGCTCTTGCTCAGGTGTGATTGAGGGCTTTGGAGACCCAGAAAGTAGTGACTTTGAGTTTCGTTCTTTGTCCTGGGCAATTCATTGTAGAGGAGCATGGCCCATGATAAGTCTAAAGCGACATCCCAGTAGATAACCTCCAGTGCCCACTTAATAACCAGGCCCTCTCATTCTACAATGCTATAGTTCTGAATTACTGGGTGCCTTCTACACTTGGAAGCATCATTCTGGAGCAAAAACTATTTCTGAAAGTTTGGTACTACCAGCACTGATTCTTATCAAAAGGCCTATGCCAGACTCTTTAAGGTTTTTTTTCTGCATCAGGACTCCAGTTATTTAATGCAGTATTTTCCTTTTGGTCAGATTGGACAAAGGTGCTGAAAGGAGGTGAATTGCAGAGGAAGGTTCTATCCTGTTTCTTGCTTATGATAGTGGGCCAATCCCTACTTGCATCCACCTTCTTTATTTTTGGTTTTATCAGGTCTCTTCCAATGGTGAAACCAAAGTACCGCACCTCCAGACATATAGCACATTTTGTGGGACCCTGCTCATGTGAAACTCAGGACAGTCTGTACCCTTGGGAGATTACTCTTCCAAGCAGGTTTTTATCATTTTAGCCTCATTTTAGAGAAGACTTAAATTATACCCAAGGTATGTAAAAATATAACCTCTTCCTGTTTCCTGTACCTTGATCCCATCTCCCATTTGTGCTAGTGAGTTGTGTTAGAGGCAAGATCATTGC
>NW_017306678.1:364325-387480 GCF_000935625.1 Nanorana parkeri
AATTTGCTAACATAGCCATATAGTGTCCATAGTCTTGGTACTAAGACAAGAAATAGGAGCTTCTGGAGTACGCTCACAGTTGGGACTGGACATTATTAAAGGGACTGGCATTCATTCTTCCCCCAGCTCCACCTGCCATTGGGTGTTTAGGTTGTGTCTATGTTGCATGGTAAAATTGTTTATTACTGTGATATGTTGTATGTCTCTAATTTGCTGTCTATACTGTGCTATATACTGTATATTCTGATTGAAAGTAAGCCACTCAATGTATAGTCTAGCATTATGCACTACTTTGTTGCTTGCATTGTGATTTTTACTATATAAGAATATTATTCACTGCAGTATTTAAAACCTGTCTGGTGACCTTTTTATGTAATAATATGGCCCCAACAGGCTGGTGATGTCATAATACTGCATAGTATCTAGACACCATTGTGTGGAACTGCATTTGTTTATTTACATCTATTTAAGGCTATCACTTATACGATTTGGCATGTCAATTTTGCAGAAAATATCACCAATTTTTCTCTGGTAATAATCTAGCACATATAAGTATATTTCCATATATGATCTCACTTTTTAGTATGCTGGTATCTTATTCAATATCTATACATCCTGGAAGAATCCAGATGTTCTATAACTGTCTTAATATGCCTGAAGCATCAAGCATTATCTTTGCAAAAAAAAAGCAAGCCATGACTTTTAGATCCAGTGTCCTATTTACTGAATGTTTTCTTTAAATTAAATGCATATAAACAGAGATGATCTAGCAGTTTAAGAATTAACTTATTCTGTAACCATTTGGTGACCTTAGCAGATGTGATCTAAAATTCATTTTAATATACAGTGACCAAAGGATGCCTGCAAAACTGTATAGTTCATCCACTACTAGACAAAACAATCAATGTAAAATACTTTATTGCAGGTTCTCAACATATTCAATTCCCATTAAGTTGTAGAGCCAAATTTAAATTGGAGAGCTAAATTCTATACTTCAGGGGGATATAACAAATCTATAGAGAGGTGTGAGAGTCAAATAGACACAGGATTTGGCAGATAACCAGCCCACCTTTAAATCCGACATGAGGAACCCCCACATAAATAACCTGTTATTTAGATGTAAATGAAAAAGTAAAAAAAAAAAAAAATACAGATTGAAAAATAGCTTGAGATTTGACAAAATACTGGTTGATTTGAAAGAGGTCCATTATGGCTTAAACCAGAGGTAGTAAATTAAAATTCAAGGAGGTCCAGTGAGTAAAATTTTAATCGAGCCAAAGTACAAATCGTGGTCCGGACAGAATGCTCAATCACCCTGTGTCTGTACTGCAGTCCGCCATTTTGGCTGCATTCCCACCAGCAGCTGCTAGTGTGTGTTCCCAGACACACACTATATTACATGGAGGAAATATGTGCAAACAAAAGTGTGGAAGGTATAATAGTGGGGAAATATTTGCCACAGAGTAGTGCAGAGGGTAATTCCCTCCACACTCCTCTCCTGCACAAATATGTGCAGGAGAGGAGTGCAGACAGTATGATAGTGGGGAAATATGTGCAGGGGAGGAGTGTGGAGGGAATTACAGTAAACTGTATGTGTAGGACAGGAATGCAGAGAGTATGACAGCAGAGAGTATGTGCAGGAGAATAGTGTGGAGGGTATAACAGGGGAAAAATATGTGCAGGACAGGAGAGTGCAAGATTTCACAGCAGGAAGTATGTGCAGGAGTGGAGTGTGGAGGATATGACAGAGAGAGGTATGTTGAGGAGGGAATTGGGGAAGGTATGGTAGCACACATTATGTGCAGGAGAAAGTTGTGGAGGGTGTGACGGACCCCCGTACTCAGGATGAGTATGTCCGCCGCTGTCTTCTTCCTTGCTGAGGAGATATTGGAACCCGCTGATCTGTAGCTCCCAGTTTCCCCAGTCACTAGCCAAGGCTTGAGTGTAGGGTAAACAAACTCTGGTTTATTGAGAAACTGCACAAACTTTTATACAGAAAGTGATCAGATCAGAATATAATCCCATCACATCCCCCTTCCCCTCCCCAGAAATCCTGTCTTCACAACACCACAGGTGTCCACCTGCTAAATAGCTCCAGACAGCCATGGCAGGAGCCTGGCCAGAATGTCATTGTTCTGAGCTCCCTCAGAGAACAATGGGAGATAACGAGGGATGGTGCTGATAGTCTTTTCATAACCAGGTCACACAGCATAACGCACTCAAAACATAACCCAACACCAATACACATTTAATTTATAAACTCATCACCATGTCGTCACAGAGGGTATCCTGGAATACAGTATGAAAGTGGCCAAGATAAAAAATATTTTGACTCACAAATGGGGTTGCTCATCTTTCCAAATTTCCAACAAAATCACTATAAATATGGTTTGGCCATACAGGTGAATGACAGGCAAAGTGTACCCAATAATGTATATGGTACCCATTTACAAAATTGAGCAACTACAGAGCAGAAGCATGAAAGCTGAACTCTTCAAACAGAGTGTTTTACGGAGGAGGAATAAAGGTTAAAATCAGTGTCCAGGAAATGGGTTTGCTAAAATGGAAGCAGGTTATTCTGGGCCAGTGGATCAGGGATTATGTTAGCAGCACCGTAGACTGCAAAGGTGTTGAGGAGGATACTGAAACTGAAACAGGAAGAGTATTGTCTTTATATTGTGATATAAAGAAACATAGGATCACACTATAGAATTGCAAGCATGACACCACTTATATTTATTTATTTAATACCTGTAATCCTGCTTCAAACTCTTGTAACACTAATATTTGGATTATTGCTGTGTGGGGACCTGCATGGAATGTAAACATTGTACATTCCATATAAAGTTAGAAAAATGTAAACAGTGTGTGAAATACCATGCACACTTGCAGAGCTGCCACAATCCACTATCGTGTCCACTAAAACTCAGCGTTTTAGCAGAGAGGCTAGTGTGATTGAGCCTTCAATGTGGTGGTTGTATTCATTTTTTTTTTCTAGGCTTGTCTTCCTTTATTTCACCTGGTGATCTGGCGAGTAAGTCTGTTATTTTAAACTTTCTTTAACAGACCAAGCTGTCCAACAAAACTAGCAGATAGAGGATTGAGACAAACCATTTAAACTGGTCCTTTATCCATATCTTTAAAATAACAACAAATACACCTTAAGAAATTTTAGTAATGACAATCTACGAACACATACTTACATAGTTGCAGGCTTGTATTCTTTGCATATCTTATTTCTCTTTTCTTTCCCAGTCTTCTGACAGTGGCAATGTTTACTAAGGGCAGATTACTAGCTCTCCATTTACTTCCTTGAACTCTGGGGAGGGAAATACCTTTCCCTGAGATCTGGCATTTACATAATGTGTGCCAGAAGTGGACCAGGAAGTAGATGAACTCTATTTGTAAGTAAATTAAAAACAAGTTTGAATTACAACATGCCCTAAATGTACTGCACATCTACCCGATATAACACATCTTTTCTGGACCTGCCCAAAAATCGATACCTTTTGGAATCAAACACTGGCCTATATGGGCTCCATCACGAACATCCAACGAGATGTCCACCCTTTATTATGCCTATTCCACTACCTTCCTAACACATTTCCCACACATAAACTCCCCCTGAGACGCTGGGAACACCTGTGCCTACTGGGAGCCAAAAAATGCATACGGCAAAACTGGTTACTCAATGAACCGCCACATCTCTCTAATCTGAAAAGTATACTTTTTACATTTTTCTCTATGGATTTGTTAGATGTGTCTACCTGTCCTTCCGACAGTACTGTAAATATGTCCGATTGGGATGACTTCATTAACCGGGACATTTCCGTACATCATAAGGCCGCCTTACAATCATTCATTTTAAACAATACAGGCTACGATATGCCTTGTTAGCCAGCCAAGACAACTAAGATATATCCGCAATCACCCCACATACGAATATCCCTAGTCTAAGACCGAATACAGACACAATTCACTTTCATCTACCAACCCTTTCACCACCACAAAGAACCCTAACAAGTCCCCAACACTCACTGTGAGAACATCCAAGAACCCTTGATGTGTGATTTATGCTCTGTGTGTTTTCTTCTTCTTAGTTTTTCTAATTACTTAATCCTTATTAACCAGATAGTCGATTTTGACACTAATGTCATGGATGACCTCCACCTCTAACATATGCCATTGACAGAAGATGTCGGTTTACCGATATCTCCAGTGCCAGGGAGGATCTTAGTCTAATAGATGACATCTGAACTCTTGGCTATATGAAAATATGTTATATGACTTATTGTTGCATTAAGCTGTATTGTTTATCATCAATAAAATCTTATTGCTAAAAAAAACAAAAAAACAAAAACAAGTTTGTTTAACTAATGAATGCAAGATTTTGATGCAGAGCTGCATGCTGATGTGATTTTTGGTAAAGGGGGGTAAAGGTCCACTTTAACACTGACAGGTGTGCTTATAACAATCAACTTTTGCTCATTTATGTAAAACCTTTATCCCAAAAGGAAAGTTACTGTAACTGTTAGCCGGAGTTCGGCTTTTATTTGTTAATCAAGTCCATCTAAATTTACTAGTGCATCTAACACATCCCTCCCCACAGGTTGACAATGCTGCTGTTACAAGGGTTGCTCTGTTGCTTCTCCAAACAGAGGAGCCACCCCAAAACATGAAGTGTGTTACTGGCCAGATTTTTAGGTGAAGATAAAAGGGGGGAAAAAACAACAACAAAAAGAAAACTAATGCAGTCACCAGATATAAAGATGTGTAAACTACAATATGTTACATTTTGGTTTCAGATATTCTTTAAGGCCTTTCATTAATAGCATGCTTACAGTGACTTTTATATACATACTGTACATGTTGCAGGTGTACACTAACTAGCTTTTCTTTTCACACAGGAAGTAATGATACTGCTTGTAAGCATTACAGGAAGATCTAGCACCATTATACAAGTCATAACAGAAAATCAAACTTTATAGTCAATTTCATTTACTTGCAGCAAATTATACACAATGTACAATATAACTCATGTGCAAGCCATAAAACAAAATCAATAATAACTGACAAATCATTGTTAAGAAAGTTTCCTTTACCTACAAGCATCTGAACTGAATTCTAAAGATATGAAAACCTTTCAATAAACCTGTAATCATATTCTTTCTTTATACTGCTTTAAGCACCATTTCTAACGGAAAATAACGGAAAATAGGCCATGTCTCCCATTCTTTTTCCTCTGATTACAGAATAATTATTGCCACATGTTTTGTGTTCATTCTTTTGCAAACCAATTCAACAATGTTATCTTATTTCCTTTGAGAGAAAAAAAAATTGGTACCTTTTAACTATGGCTTTGCAACTCTACTAAATACATTTCTATTTAAAAAGTGCATTTCATTTAATCCAATTGTATGCTTTGTTTTTTATATTGAGTGTAAAACTTGCAGTATGAAAATGACATGTTTTGGACATAACCATATTTGTAATACAGGGCTATATAAGATTTGTAAACTGTTTAAACCCACTGAAAAATAAGAATATGTGTACATGCAAAATAATACTTAAATAGGTCACCTAGGTAAGTGCTCTTATGTATATTTACATAACAGTCAGATCTACAATTGGTTACATAACTGTCCCATATTGCTAAGGGTAATGTAGACAAGGGCTGTGGTATTCTCTCTTTACCTTGCCCTAAAAAGCTTTTCCTTTAAACCTTCAGAAAGTATTACATTCCTTACTGTAGTTTTAGTGATGCTTTTGCCTTCCATTTTTACACACCAGTATACACTATTACTGTAGTTTTGGTGATGCTTTTGCCTTCCATTTTTACACACCAGTATACACTATTACTGTAGTTTTGGTGATGCTTTTGCCTTCCATTTTTACACACCAGTATACACTATTACTGTAGTTTTGGTGATGCTTTTGCCTTCCATTTTTACACACCAGTCCTGCATATGCTTCCAGTATGTATAGATCAAAAGGGAGACTTAGACAACAAGTCCAGAAGGTAAGACCAGCCGGCATAAGGATGACAAAATTCTTAAGACGTAAAGTACCACTTTGCAGTCAAATTTGGGAAAACCCCACTATGGGGGTGATTTACTAACCTAAACACACGCATGCACTAGGTGCGTGTGATTTTTAACAACTTGCAGCAAAGTGACATTTAAGAACAAAAAACTTTTTTCCCTCTTAAATGTCACTTTGCTGCAACGAACGAACGAAACGAAAACAAAACTAATTAGAAACAAAATTTCGTAATGAATTTAGTCCGAATGCGAATTCCGAAATGAATTGACTCGACCCGAATTCCGAAAAACGAAATAAATCAAAATACATAACTAAACTAATTTTTTGCTGGTGCACATGTCTATTTGTTATGAGTTATCAGTCACACAGCACATCTAAATATAATTATTTTAAAAATATGTCTTACCTTTTAGATGGGTGAAGGTCTTTGCTCAGATTTCAGGCTACTCTGAGCAGTTTGAAAGTGAAAGTAGAGGGTCAAACTGAGGGACAGACTGAGCTTCCTCTCATCAACATCTACATGGGTATTCACAAAAGGGTGAAGAGTTTGGAGAAGGCAGGAGAAGTGAACAATCTAGGCCAAAATAGCTGATTTGAAAAAATTATCCTATTCAGCTCTCTTTCCAGTTCAGCTATTTTGTCCTAGATTGTTCACTTCTCTTGCCTTCTCCAAACTCTTCACAACCCCCATAACATCATGTAGGGAGAAAGAAGAATAGGATAGGAAGTCATATTTTTAAGTAAGTAAAAAGTACTTGAAAATGCAAGCAGAAACTTTTAACCACTTGCTGTCCGGAGCAATTTCTTAGTTTTTGCACACACGATAAAATCTGAATTTTTGGCTAAAAAAACAGCTTAAACCCCCAAGCAATTATATATTTTCTAAAATCAAAAGCTCTGTAGAATAAAAAAATGCTAGTTGCAATGTTTTATGTTGCATGGTATTTGCACAAATGTTTATCAAACCAGTATTTTTAGGATAAAATACAATAAAATGAGATGCCTAGGAAAGCCATCCAATCTCCTAGCAAACAATCAGGACCAAAGCGTTAGTGACAACCTCATTGAAGCCACCTTAAGTCAAAGAGACTAGTCATCAATGGGAAAAAAGGGGTGCATGAAGAATCCTATCACCAAAACAGAGGAGTTTTTTGTCACCAGGAGTGGGAGACAACAATCACCTCACACTGGTGCAGCAACACCAGGAAGAGAAGAGTTGTTCACAAGGACGCCTGCCAATGTCATTGGAACCTCACAGGGAAAACCTCTACAGGGTCTGTCAACCTGATCCAGGACATGGAAATACAAGTCCTGTGATCCACCTAAATCCAGTGAATTGTCCAGAGCCATGAAGTGAGGGGGAGAAACCTTAGCCAGAGAGCTAAAAATTATCACCTGATTAAGGACAGAAGCAGGGAAGAGAGTTTTAGGAACCTCCCACAGAGGCTGTAAATCAGTCACAGCAGGAGGGCTGGCTCCAAACAAGGCAAACCAATAAAGATCCCCAAATGTGTGTGATGTCCCATGGAGACTCCCTGCAGCAGGGTATTAGAGTGATGTGTCTGATGACAATCTAAGGAAGCACCAAGCCCTCCACCGATTTCAGTTTATTTCTGTCATGCAGGAGATTAAGGAGACCAAATGCACTCATTTCCAGCCCCAGAATGGAAACTGAAGGATGGAAGGGCCCAGAAGGCAAAAAAAAGATGCCTTTAAGGGGAATTGTGTAGTTGAGAGTAACATCTTCACTGTTGTCCAGCGTAGGGACCAGGTAACTCCTTTGGTTACAAGAAGAACACCCAAACCTTACCATAGATGAAGGTCTTACAGCACCAAAGAGATATCTAACAGTTTCCAGGCCTAGTGACCTACTCAAAATGGGACCCTCCGAAGAAGCATGCATCCAACTGCTCCAGGGAATTGGAGTCGATTCCTAAGCATAAGGGCAGTTCTAAAACAGTCCTCCAAGATGACGAGAGGGAACCACACCATAGTTCCCAAGAGACGGAGGGTGCATATCAGGGTTCAATTAATCCATAGGGACTGCCTGCAAATCTAGTCTCAAGACTCCAAAATTTACGGTAACGGGAAAATTTAACCTAGGGCTATTGATATCACACCCCAACAACATACATGTAACCCGACAAAACAAAAATGGGGCTTTAACAGTATCATATACCCTTATCACACAACTTTATAAAACAAACATATACAGTTAGGTCCGGTAATAATTGGACACAAATATTGTTATTATGTCTGTTTACCAAAATACTGTAAATTCGAGTTACAGAGAAACTTAAAAGAGAAAAGAAGTTAAATAAAAAACATCAGTTTAACGTGCAGTCTCTCAGCTTTAAGTTGAGGGTATACACATCCTTATTGGAGGAAGGGTTTAGGAATTACAGCTCTTTAATATGTAGTCTTCTTTTTCAAGGGGCCAAAAGTAATTGGACAATTGACTCAAAAGCTGTTTCATGGACAGGTGTGGGGTATTCCTTCGTTATATTACATTTCTATTAAAGGAGAACTATGGGGTTAGGGCTTTTCCCTATAGTTCTCCTTAGGGTAACGGGAGGACACAAACTAGCGTCCTCCCGTCACCCTGGGCTCAGTATACCGCGAGCTGTAGGCAATCCAAATGTGGCAACATTTGGATTGCCTACCTGATACTTTTTTATATTCAATTTTTACAATAGGTTTACTACTACTGTCAATGCAATCTGTTTGTGTATCTTCATACTGTGGCTTATTTACTATTTTATTCATTAATTTGTACCCATAATACCTACCAGATAATTTTGTATTTGGTCTTGCACAACTGACTACTTTGTATTTTCTGAAATGTAATAAAGACATATTGAATCAAAGGACATTGAGGGGGTCTAGACCTTGCTGCTGAGGGAGCAGTAGAAATTGACTGACTCCATAGCTTAGAAGGTCCCTCTAAAGGGGAGGGATACTGAGAATCAGCATTATTCAAGGATAGAGAATGTTCCCAAGCAGAAAAAGGGAATACCCTTGTAGGAAATAACTTCCATGGGTAAGTTCCTTCTAAGGCAGGAATAGGTGGTCCCAGAGTATGGGGAGCCTGGGGAGGCCTGAGTAAATGCACAGCTATGTGTAGTAGCACAGGAAAGATGCTGCAGGGCAGCTGAAATAAATGTCGCCAAGTAATTAGCCTGTGAGATAAAGGAAACATGAAAATTCAAAACTAAGGAGCCAATACCTAATAACAGAGTCAAAAGCTGGTTCAAGGATAGAGTGTTCCTCAAAAGGAAGATAATTCAGCTATTCCTTAGATGTCAGCATCCTATACATGTAGCCATACGTGTACATGTAGTGCCCTATGCATTTATATAGGCATCAATCTTATGCAGGACACAAGTCCAGAGGCTAGTAATAAACTGTCACAGCTAAGTGCAAGGCTCCAGACATCTGCTCCAAACACTCCATAATACAAGGACCTACCACCGGGGTTGAAATGATGCTCTCTAAGGAGTTTAAACCACTCTGTGACATAGTTTGACAGCACAAAGTTACCGCTAACACAGGACAGAAGATGGGGCTCTAGAACCTTTTTGGGGTGTTTTGAGTTCAAATAGAGGAAATTCTCAACAGCAGGTGTAGTGGAAAGGTCTTTGCAGCTGCAAAAGCTGTAAAAAGATCCAAGGCCTATAACAGCAGGCTGATCTTCCAAATGCAGGGTGATACGCACTGTATCAGTATGGTTTGAAACAACCCCTTGTAAATCTCAGTCAACTTCAGTAGACTCAGGAGACCCCCCAGAAATCAGCTTCGCTTGTGTGTTGGGAGTCTGAATCTGAACTAAATATCAAAAGCTGTAGACCCAATCTGGCTCACTGTCATCGAAGGGTGAGAGACAGACTCTGTCGCTGATGGCGCCGGAGTTCGAGTAAAACCACAATGGACAGAATGATTCAGTAACTGGGCACAAACAGCTAGGAAGTTCCCAGTAGACTTGGCAAAATGCCTCAACCCCACCTAGCAGAGCTAAAATAGACTCTGCAGATGAAGACCCTATAATGATAGGGGTTCCAGGTTCCATATTGCAGGTGTTGGTCCTATTTTGAAATACTGCATGAGTCTTCAAAGACTGGGTCACATCAGGGGCTGTGCCCACAAAACCTCAAAAAACTACAATACCCAAAATTGGCCATAGGCGACGCTTTAAAAGTTTTTACCGCTCATTCGTTTAGTGTTATCAGTGATTGATGGCCCTAAAATGATTGCTCTCACTCCAACATTTGCGGCGATATGTAACATGTGTAGCGTAATTGTTGTTTTTGTGTGTTGGTGCACCTGGCGCTTATTTACGTTTATATGTGTGTAAACGTGGGGGTGGGGGACTTAAAACGTTTGGGTTTCTTTTGTACATTTTTTTATATGTGTGACTTTTTTTTATTTACAATTAATGTTATTGCTCTCACATAGGGGGTAACAATCCCACCATGTGACTGCACACGCACACTGACAGGTCCTCTTTATGGAGACATAAGGGGTCTCTAAGACCCCTAATGTCACCCGGGGGCCCCCAAAGAAGCTGAGGAAGCAGTGATCTGCTTCACCGGCTTCTGCTGATGACTGCTGAATGCCGAAGTAATGTAATAACCATCACTTCCGCATTCAGACGTAGGAGAGAGACCAGCAATGAGGAAGATGCTGATTTCCCTCCCATCTTCCTCCTGACACCCACCTGAACCGGTCCCAGGCAGCAGAGGGGGCAGCGGAGCCCGGGATTGAAGGTGAGGGTGCAGGGGGGATGGGGACGCGCAGGGTAGCATATACAAGCGATCGGACAGCTATAGAGCTGCGATCGCTTGTATGTGTAACAGTCAATTACAGCTCTAAGCATTTGATAGTTTTTTTCTGCCCATGCGCGTGCTAGGGGCACACGCGAGCAGAAAAAAAAAGCTGTATATTTACTCCAACCCATCAATGGGAGCTTGCCGTCCATCTGTTTTTTTACAATGGGCAGACGGCAAGCAGTTAATAACAATTTCTATGACTGCTGTGCATACTGTTTAGCAGAAAGGGTAGCATAAAAGGCATTTCATTGTGTTGCCAAACTAAAATTTTGTTGTGCTTTAAAGCACTTTGAATGATTGGGGCTAAAAAATAAGGTACCTAATGTCTACCAAGTTTTTCACCACTGTTTTAGGTAAATATCCCATTCTTAAAGCTGACTGAAATCTGCATTATAGCCTTAAAGAGAAACTTGAACCATATCTTTGAAATTACAACAAATGCACCTTTAGAAATGTTTAGTAATGGCAATCTAAAAAAGATACTTATAGATAATTGCCGGCTTTTTATTCTTTGTATACCTTATTTCTCTTTTCTTCCCCAGTCTTCTCACATTGGCCATTTTTACTAAGTGGAATGTATCCATCTCTCTTTACTTCCTGGAACTCTGGCACATGTGACTAGGACATATGACCATGCACATCATCTCAGAAGAGGAAAATGCCTTTCCCTGAGATCTTGTAAGATTACAGATGAGATTTCCCAGCAGTGCACCGCTGATGTAATTTTCCCAGGAGGACCAGGAAATGGATACAAATAATTGTAAGTAAAAGAAAAATATGTTTGTTTAACTAATGATTGTAAGATTAGTTTATATCAGCATGCAGAGCTGCATGCTGGGGTGATTTTTTGTGAAAGGGGTAAAGGTCCCCTTTAACAAGAGTATAAATCTTAGTAGATGGCTTCTCTTTTTTATGATTACCCCAGCTCAGAGATGTACTGTAAATGCTAGGTACAATAAGGCTTGTGTGTTCCGATTTAAAATTCAGGATTATTTTGGATACAATCAAATTGCTTTTAGGATGGCTAAATATGGAAGCTGAAAATGTATATGATATGTTAAGGTATAATATACTAGCATTTGTAACCAATAAAAGCAAGACAATTATCTTATCATTCCAAATGTTTGACTAATATGTTCTCTAAATACAGTAAGATATGCTGTTTCCCATTGTAAAACAAAATGCATGTTAAGAAATCCTACTGGAAAGACACTAGAATTCTTGGAATATAAAAGTAATGCCAGATAACCCCTTCCATGCCAAAAAGGTCAGTAAAATAGTACAGCACGGAGAATTGTTTTTATAAAAGGCACTGAGGGGATTAAGATGAGCTTCCGGGTCAAGACTCTACAATTTATTACAATTGTCAGTTTTAGCACTTAGGCAGTTAGAAAAAAGATGCTGTGCATATGTGTTGAATTTGCAACTAAAGCGAATAATAAACCCTTCTACACCAGCTAGCGTACTAGGCATGTTGAATTTCTTCTTTTTAATCTCAGCAGCAACCCACAACTTTGAAAGCAGTGATGATACCATGCTGGTTGCCAAAAGGACACGGCACAACGTACCACACAAGTGGAGTTTATCAGGTGTAGGACGCCGTCGGTGATGCATCACCACTGAGAAGTACTGGGAGGGAATAATCAGCAGTGAAATATCACAGCTGGTCATGATTTCAGTCCGTGCCAAACACCTGCAAACTCTAAAAGGATATCAAAACAAAACTCCACCCAATGGCACCGAGCCATCCCTTAACAACCAGTCGTTGACTCTGCATCACCATAAAAATTAATTTAACATTTCTACAGAAACAGTATTCTTCCTGTCCCAGAAGGCTGTTCCATTTCCTTTCACAGCTCTTTCGGCTAAGATAAATATGCCACAGAAAACAAACAGAAAATAAAAAAGTTAAATATTTGATGACTGGAAAAATTATCTGTTGGTTTCATCTGTTTATTTGTGGAAGCCTGTGAAGTGAGTAGATTTTATTAACCTGCAGACTATATCATGCTGCTGAAGTTCCCCCATCTTAATGCATCCTGCAAATATATGCTGCCACATATGGTAAAATCGCACAGACAAAAATGCTGCTTGCACAAGTCAAACCCAAGGTCCCAGTGAAATGCTTGTTCTATTTACTCACATGAGTAGATGACAAGGACCAGGCTATGGATACCTTAAATTCAAAAAAAGTCTGCTGTTGGGTCATCTGCACCACTCTAAGTTATGCTGTCCAAAGATTTACGGACAACAATAGAACCAAAAAAAATGAAGTTAACACAAGCAGGAAAGATTTATGCAATACTAAAGCAATTATTTGTCATAAAAAAATAAATGGCAGTCACTCATCACAAGCAAATTCATAAATGGCCTGTTGAACTAAATTAATCAAAATTCCCTTTTGTGCACTTGCAGTGATATGCAATTTTCTGTATGTGTATAACATTTCCAACGTCTCTCCGACTTCAGGTTGTGTTTTTAACAAAACATTTCCCACACAGGCTGTATCAAACACACTTGCCACGCAGGCTCATCCTTGTCCCCTGGCAACTGATCCACTCCCCCCAGTCTGCTAGAAACACAGACTGGTTCCAGGGAGGGGCTCCTTTCTTAAGGTGCCCATACACCTTACAATGTATCTGCAGATTTGATGTGGTCAGATGGAAAAAGTGCAACAGAGTGGCCCAGGTGGAGATTACTCCATCCACACAGTTAAGTGTAGATGGAGGATTCTGTTGCACCTTTTCCATCTGACCACAGAAAATCTGCAGATGAATTGTAAGGTGTATGGCCAGCTTTAGGAGGCTGGGTGTTCTTGTAGAGGCTCTAACAAACCAGCTAGCTTTAGCTGGGCTTGTGACCTCCAAGCCTCCAGCCCTCTGAACACTTCCCCCTAGAGGAAGAACTTCAGTATTATATCTGAATCTAGGGAATACAACTCTGCCATCTTGGCTAGACTCAGACATTTTCCTCTGCCTGCTGCCACAATATATGTATACATACCCCCACACACACAGGTATATATAAATAAAAATAAATATTTCAATGAAGGAGTGTCCTACCACTCTCCTTACTGGTATGTCACTTTTGCTGGGTGCTGTAGTGACTGTGGATGGTGCAGTTTCAGATTCAAGTAGTAAAGTATGCCACCAGCACACCGTGGTTAAATCTTTAAGAAGTGATCATTTTATTGATGCAGACACAGCTATGTGTCAAGATGTGTGTGCATCAATAAAATGATCACTTCTTGAAGATTTAACCACGGTGTGCTGGTGGCATACTTTACTACTTGAATAAATATGTCAAGGAGACACAAATGCTCCTGCAAATTGGCTAATACATTAACAGAAAGATTTGTTAATCAGGACACAACGGAAATTAATAACACTATTTAAATGTATTTGGTTTTTTGATTTGAGCAAACAGGTGAAATACAATTATAGCATTTTCACTGATACCACTACATACAGTCTATCAGCAGCTGAACCCGAGAAAACGGGGGATTCCCCATATCCCAACACTTCCTAATACTGATAATAAACAAACAGCACCATTTACAATTAATTGTACTGTTGCATAAAGCATGTCCGTATTTTTATGTCTGTCAATCAGTCAGCCTTTGTACAAGCATTATAAAGAATAAGCCTATCCATTCAATACAATTCTTAGAAGGAACCTTTCTGTATATAAAAAGGGTAGCCCCATAACTGTCACCCCATGGTATCTATAGCCAAAATGATTTCTAGTTAGTGATGGCATGGGAAAGGGTAGTACCCCTGTCAGATTCTATTGCTGTCTAGGGATCCATTACAGAGATTTCCCCCAACTTTCTGTTCTGGTGATACTGGTTTAACATACAGGAAGTGAGTGCAAATCTGCAACAGGGAAACAGACAACATGAAACAAATATAAAGATGACAGTCCTGAGCCTTGCATGTTAAAAAAAGAAGTCAGCAGTGGCAGCTCCTGTGGTTTCATACTGACAGATTCTGCTTTTTATGTTGGATTGATTCTTTTGTGAATCTTAATATCCTTCTACTACATATGCTGCACATTATGGCAAAAACGTTCTGGGGGACCAACATTTTGAATTTAGTCTGCCAGTTTACCTCTGCTTTTAAAAGACGCATACCTTTTCGAACCAACTGTTTCTGTATGTCAATGATGTTTGTCAGTGTTTCTTACTTGTCTAGTCTAAACGATTTACAGCGCTGCGGAATATGTTGGTGCTAAAAAAATATTTGTAATTATAGTAGATATAAATAAGAATTGGCTCAAGATGACTGACTGGCATGGCACCAGTCAGTATCTTGTACCAATCTGTTGAATTCTTCTTCCAAGGGACTAATCATCTTTACTCTGGTCTTATAACAAACATAAACCCTAATGCTAAGTAGAAGACTTAGCCTAATTAACACGTGGGAGTAAAAGAGAGGGAAGCTTCTGATTATGTTCTCTGGGTTGAAGATTGATTTAGTCACCACTATCCAAAGGTTGAACATTTCTCACATTATTGCTTTTGCAAGTTAAATGGATAAGCATGCAGTAAATATATATAAAATAAAAGTGCTTTTAGACTGACCTGGGGTTCTGAGAATACTTGCTTAATACTGTTGATTGGACCATACGGGATGCCACTTCCTTCAAAAAGCTGAAGCCACTCAGAGGTGGTTTTTTCTGAGAACCTAGGAATAAACAAGATAATCTGGTCTGAACTCTCTCTTTCTTTTTAATTCCAAAGGATGTGAAGTACTACCACACTGGTTTATTCCCAGGCAGCCAATATTATAACAAAATATGTTCAGCGGAAATGCAAAAGCTCAAAGCCTCAGGCAAAGAACATGGTTAAGGAGCCTTGTAATTCTATCTGATTGTCTTAATATGAGATGCAAACCAAAATTATCAGCAATTTCATATATGGTCAGTGGATTTCCTCAGGCTGTTTCTGCTGTAATGATCATCACATTTGTAAGACAATAGCATTAACATTCTATGGGGAAAACAAAATAAAATATGGAACTGCTTGAGTTTTGATCTGAAAAACCTGATACGAAGCAGCCTTACTTTTTCCTGCCTATCATATGTGAAACATATGTCGGAACTAACAACCACAACTGTTAGATAGCTAAACAATGTTCACATTTATTACCAACATAATTTGGAAATATGGATTAGCGGGGTCACAGGGCCATGAAACCCAGTGCACTCCAAATATCCTTGATATCAGCAAAGTCCTTTGTCTGCATCTTGCTGAAAGCTCAGATCACGGCATTAGAAGACTCATATGTTAAATGCTGATTTTCAGTGAACAATAAGATCCTTACATGCTAATAGGCAGCTGATGTAACCTTTTGATAGTGTTTAGCAGAAAACAAAGTTGTTTGGTTACTTAAAGGTCTATGCAAAAAGGCATTAAGCCAAATCTTTTTTATATAATCCTTTTACTTTTATTCCACTGCAAACTGTTGCATATGTAGCAAAAAGAGGTTTCCTGAAGGCTTGTCTAAGGTTGTAAAGGGCTGATAAAATCTTTGATTTAAAGCAGTGGTGAGTAGCCTTTGGGTGAGGACCCGAAATAAGTTGCTGACATTCATTTTTAGGCTTTTCAAATTCAAATTTGTTCTGCTAAATATAAAAAATATATATCTTTTCGGGCCTAGAAAAAAGAAACCTGATACTAGCAGCTAATGTAACAATGGACAGGCATACTGACAGTTCGGGGGTCTATTTGATGTTTTCACCCAAGATTTACACATGTTTTAATTATTATTATTATACAGGATTTATATAGCGCCAACAGTTTGCGCAGCGCTTTACAATATAAGGAAGACATTACAATTACAATACAATGCAAGACAATATGGTGAGGAGGGCCCTGCCCCTGAGGGCTTACAATCTAACGGGAGGGGGAAGTGATACGTGAGGAGGTAGCTGTGTGGGGATGAATTGTTTGAGAGATAGATATTTTAGTGGTTAGGTTGGATAAGCTTCCCTGAAGAGATGAGTCTTAAGGGATCGCCTAAAGGTAGACAGAGTAGGAGATAGGCGGACAGGTTGGGGTAATGAGTTCCACAGAACGGGGGGGACTCTGGTGAAGTCCTGGAGGCGAGCATGGGAGGAGTTGACAAGGGAGCTAGAGGTCTTGGGAGGAGCGTAGGGGATGTTTAGGGTGATACTTGGAGACAAGGTTTGAGATATAGACGGGGGCAGAGTTGTGGATGGCTTTGTAAGTGGTTGTTAATATTTTGAATTTTACCCTTTGGGCTATTGGAAGCCAGTGCAGGGATTGACAGAAGGGGGTTGCAGACACTGAGCAGTTGGTTAGGTGGATAAGTCTGGCAGCAGCATTTATGATAGACTGAAGAGGGGATAGCCTGTGTAGAGGTAGGCCAATGAGGAGGGAGTTACAGTAGTCGAGACGAGAGATAACAAGGGAGTGGATAAGCAGCTTTGTGGTTTCATTGGTGAGGAAGGGGTGTATTTTGGAGATGTTACGAAGGTGAAGGCGGCAGGATTTGGATAGTGATTGGATGTGGGGAAGAAAGGTGAGGTCCGAGTCAAGGATGACACCCAGCACCATGGCATGCGGGGAGGGTTGTGTCATTAATCATGATTGAAAAGTTGGGGGAGGGTGCGCGGGGGTGTGTGAATACCATAAGCTCAGTTTTTGATAGATTGAGCTTTAGGAAATGTTGTGACATCCAGACAGATATGTCAGTTAGTAAGTTAGTGATGCTTAAGGAGACTGAAGCTCCTTAGAGTTGTGGAGTGGAGATTTTAGTGTTGTCAGCATAGAGGTGATACTGGAAGCCATGCGAGGAGATCAGCTGACCAAGAGAGGAGGTGTAGATAGAGAAGAGAAGGGGTCCAAGGACAGAGCCTTGGGGGACCCCAAAAGACAGGGGAAGAGGGGAGAAAGATGTAGATTTGTAGGTTACACTAAATGAGCGCCTAGATAGGTAGGAGGAGAACCATGAGAGAGTCTTGTAGGCCAAGCGAGTGGAGTTTTCTGAGGAGCAGAGGGCGGTCAACAGTGTCAAAAGCAGCAGAAAGGTTTAATAGCAAGAGTACGGAGTAGTGGCCATTGTTTTTAGCTGTTAGTAAGTCATTAGTGAGTTTTAGTGGAGTGTTGGGGGCGAAAGCCAGACTTTAGGGGATCGAGAAGGTTGTTATCGCTGAGGTGGCTGCTCAGGCGATTGTAGTCGAGGCTTTTAAAGGAGTTTGGAGATGAAGGGGAGTAAGGAAATAGGTCTGAGATTGCTGAGGTTGGTGGGGTCCAGTGAAGGTTTTTTGGGTATTATACAGCAATACAGAATAATAGTATATGTATTGCTACATACTCTGTGCTGCTGTTCTGGGGTGCCGGCCTGATGTCTCGGACGGAGGGGGAGATTTGCAGAGGGTCTCTGGAGGGGGAGATGTGCAGGCCGGCGGAAGCGATGTAAACAGGCACAGTGTGGTTCCCAAGAAGGCTGCTGCCAGGTCCCCAGCAAGCTCAGTACCTAAGGCAGCTGCTTCAATTTGAAAAATGAATGCGCCGGTATGGGTTTTTGGTATCAGGCCATTTTCACGAGCATGAATACTCGTGAAAATGCCCAGTATCGGCACTAATGCTGATACTGGTATTGGTATGGGTGCATCCCTATTCAGAATTGCTTCTTATGAAAGTAATGCATAACATGCTTGCAGTTTAAATGCAGGTCAGATGGAGGCTAACTGCAGGTCAAATGCACATGTCAGTGAATTCTGAATGATCTCAGAAGTGTCTCAAACTGATGTTAGAAGCACACTGCATTTTCCCATTGAGGTCCCTCCACACTGGCTGTAAGGCGTGGGGGGAAATGTAAGGCGCAGGTTCTCATATTCTCCATGATGGTTACTTCAGAAAATCCAAACTTTTACAAATACTTACTATTCTTATGCTATACCCAACCTAAGCTTAAAGGAGAATTATGAGGCGAGTGATTTTCATAATCTTATAATCTGAGCCGACCTGTGACAATGAAACTGTCACAGGTCGGCTAAAGTAGATCGGGAAGTGAGCGAACACATACCGTCGCTCGCGCACTTCTCGATCTATCCGTGCAGAGAGCCGTGACTGTCACTCACGGCTCCCTGCAGGGATTCCAGCCCTCCCCTGTCCGATCCTCCAGCGTTGACTAGCGGAACATACTGGGGAGGGGGCGGGTACAGCTGGCTCTGCCTCTAGATAGGCACAGCCAGCTGTCACTCACGCAGCTGGGTGGATCCAGACAGCATTGTCGGGATCCATTCCGGCTGCGGCATCTCAGTATACCGCGAGCTGTGGCTCGTGGTATACTGAGCTTTGGGTTACGGGAGAACGCTAGTTTGTCTCCCCCCGTTACCCTAAGGAGAACTATGGGGAAAAGCCCTGACCCCATAGTTCTCCTTTAACAAATTAAATACCCAAATATTACAATACTAACTTAAAGCATATCCTAAAAGACTAAACCTAAAAGAAAAAAAACTAAAAAAAGCCTAAAAAAAACCTAATACAGCCAACACATAAAAGGATTGATAAGGTGTAGATCTTCATTAATATGTAAAGGGCCTAAGTTTATTGAAAATCTGTTACAAAACAGAGTTACAGTAGTCGAGACGAGAGATAACAAGGGAGTGGATAAGCAGCTTTGTGGTTTCATTGGTGAGGAAGGGGTGTATTTTGGAGATGTTACGAAGGTGAAGGCGGCAGGATTTGGATAGTGATTGGATGTGGGGAAGAAAGGTGAGGTCCGAGTCAAGGATGACACCCAGCACCATGGCATGCGGGGAGGGTTGTGTCATTAATCATGATTGAAAAGTTGGGGGAGGGTGCGCGGGGGTGTGTGAATACCATAAGCTCAGTTTTTGATAGATTGAGCTTTAGGAAATGTTGTGACATCCAGACAGATATGTCAGTTAGTAAGTTAGTGATGCTTAAGGAGACTGAAGCTCCTTAGAGTTGTGGAGTGGAGATTTTAGTGTTGTCAGCATAGAGGTGATACTGGAAGCCATGCGAGGAGATCAGCTGACCAAGAGAGGAGGTGTAGATAGAGAAGAGAAGGGGTCCAAGGACAGAGCCTTGGGGGACCCCAAAAGACAGGTGAAGAGGAGAGGAAGATGTAGATTTGTAGGTTACACTAAACGAGTGCCTAGATAGGTAGGAGGAGAACCATGAGAGAGCAGAGTCTTGTAGGCCAAGCGAGTGAAGTTTTCTGAGGAGCAGAGGGTGGTCAACAGTGTCAAAAGCAGCAGAAAGGTCAAATAGCAAGAGTACTGAGTAGTGGGCGTTGTTTTTAGCTGTTAGTAAGTGAGTTTTAGGAGGGCAGTTTCAGTGGAGTGTTGGGGGCGAAAGCCAGACTGAAGGGGATCGAGAAGGTTGTTATCACTGACGTGGCTGCTCAGGCAATTGTAGACGAGGCGTTCAAGGAGTTTGGAGGTGAAGGGGAGTAAGGAAATAAGTCTGAGATTGCTGAGGTTGGTGGGGTCCAGTGAAGGTTTTTTGGGTATTGGGGTGACCAGTGCATGTTTTAGAGGGGAAGGGAAGATGCCAGTAGAGAGTGAAAGATTAAAAATGTGAGTAAGAGAGTGTAGGATAGAGCGGGAGGGTGATCGGAGTAGCGGTGAGGGAACAGGGTCCAGGGGGCAAATGGTGAGTTGGGTGTCAGAGAGAAGCTTTGCAACCTCCTCTGTGGAGACAAGGTCAAAAGAGGAAAGTAACAGGTGTGACGGAGGGTCCGGCACATAAACAGGGAGAGGTGAATGGACAGTGGGCATTTCATCTCGGATTGCATCTATTTTGTTTTTGAAATGAATCGCAATGTCCTGGGCAGTGAGTGAGTTAGTGGATGGTGGCAATGGGGGACGAAGTAGAGAGTTAAAAGTAGAGAAGAGTTAACGAGGTCTGGATGAGAGTGTATTAATGAGAGTGACAAAATAAGTCTGTTTTGAAGCACGGAGGGAGGAGTTATATTTTATATTAATTAAATTACTATATATTAGCAAATTAATCATAATCCTGTCAGGCTTTCTGAACAAAAAAATAAGTTAATTCTAAATTGCTTGCACAGGGTCAGATTTATAGTGGCACATGAGACTATCATGAGCCTTCTGCGCCTTTAAAAAACACATAAGGTCAACAAGATTCCAAATGAACAGCTGGGATTGTAGATATTAATGTTTAGTGATACCCTGTTTCCCCGAAAATAAGACCTACCCTTAAATTAAGACCTAGTACCATTTTTAGGAATTGCTAAAATATAAGACCTACCCCGAAAATAAGACCTAGTTGTGACCATTTCCCAGGGCCGGTGGTGGCATAAGGGGGAACTTGAAGAGCCGTGGGAGAGAATCAGCGGTGCCAACAAAGCCAGCGCTAGAGGAAGCGAGGCGGTAGCGCAGGGAGCGGAGCCGCTTAAAGGAGAACTATGAGGTGAGTGATTTTCACTCACCTCATAGTTCTAGCCGACCTGTGACAATGAGACTGTCACAGGTCGGCTCAGTAGATCGGAAGTGAGCGAACACATACCGGCGTTCGCTCACTTCTTGATCCTGACATGACAGGGGAGGGACTGTCCTGACATGACAGGGGAGGGACTGGATTCCCCCCTCCCCGCTCCGATCCTCCAGCGCTGACTGGCGGAACGGACGAGGGAGGGGGCGGGTGCAGCTGGTTCTGCCTTTAGATAGGCAGAGCCAGCTGTCACTCACGCAGCTGGGCAGATCCAGACATAATTGTCGGGATCCGTTTCAGCTGCAGTGGTCTCAGTATTTAGGGAGCTGTAGCTCGCTGTATACTGAGCCTAGGGTGACGGGAGGAAGCTAGTTTGCGTCCTCCCGTTACCCTAAGGAGAACTATGGGGAAAAGCCCTGACCCCATAGTTCTCCTTTAAGCCAATGCTTCCTCTATAGCGCCGCCTCCTGTCACAGGCGGAGTGATACCAAATGCACTCCGCCTGTGAGGAATGATAGTGAAAGCACACTTCGCTCACTCTGGTTACCAAATTGCTCTTGGAAAGGCACGGCACCACTGATTGCCCTGATCACCCTATTCTTAACTATGCCATTTTGGATTATTTAATTTGGATTTGCATCAACTTTGGATTGTTATACATAAAAAAAAGACCTACCCCAAAAATAAGACCTGGTGTGTTTTTTTGAGCCAAAAAAAATATAAGACAGTGTCTTTTTTTTTGGGTAAACATGGTATGAACGAATTTTACAAACATTTGAGGAAGATTGTTTTTTGTCCAATATCTATATTTCAGCTATGTGGAGTTCCACCTAACTAGTGTATCAAACTGGATTACACTCCAAGCCAGGTTTCATCCTGAGTCATCACACATTGAGTTGGCTTAGGTAGGTGGTTGAGTGGTTTATGGACTGTTCCCTAGAATATGGATTCTTTGTTTTGGTTGCTCACTAGCTCTTCAGCTGGTGCCATTGGGGAAAACCCCACAGTTACAACCTCAGAGTAAGAATTCCATATAACATATAACTGACATAAAACAGCCAATTATTAGACTTTGTATCTTGGAGGAGACCACTACTACCATTGGTACCACAGGTGGTTTAAACAAAACTGGGGGCAGTAAAAATCAGGTTGTAAAGAAATATTGTTATACAAACTTATATAAGGCATAAAAGCTAACTTACAGATTAACAATTGTTCTCTACAGGAAGATAAATTTACTAAGGGAATAAACTAGAATGCACCATAATCGGAACCTTTTCAGTCAGGATGTCAATGAGTCAAGTCTACGTAAACACTATGCTCTAATGGTATGCTTAATGAATTTTCAAGGCAAGCACATCGATCATTTCTGCAGTTACACAAGTGGTTTCCTTGAAACTCTGAAGTGAATGCAAGTCAGTATCAAACGTGCCTTTAGACTGTTCAACATTCACCAGTAATCACTGGGGTGTATTTAAGGCTTTAGTGTTTGTGTATCCTTCAGTATCATCCCCCCAAGAACTATAAATGGCTTCATTTCTTTTTATGGGGAAAAAAATGAATTTTTTTTATACATAACTGCCGTAACTAATGTCTGTTTTATGCAGCAAGAGACGAGATTAAATACCTTCAAGCTCAATCAGTCAGGGATGGAACATCTTTGCATTCCATGATTACCAAAGGATATATTAATCATGCTCTCCTGTAACAAAAGCTCTTGACCTAAATTTAAAGTCAAACTTTAGCTTTCCGAGTCTGTTCATACAATACAACACACACACAGGTGTGTGTGTGTGTATGTGTGTGTATATATATATATATATATATATATATA
>NW_017306678.1:387500-389032 GCF_000935625.1 Nanorana parkeri
ATATATTTTAAGACTGAAGATTTAGTAAATATGTGTTATGACCTGGAACCTTTGGTTTCTTACATTAGTTATGTATCAGTTCATTTTTGTTTACTTATGATATGTTCTTAAACTTCCCCTACTATTTCTGTGAGTGTTATCATTAATACAAACAGATAGATAGATAGATAGATAGATAGATAGATAGATAGATAGATAGATAGATAGATAGATAGATAGACATAGATATACTTCATATCTTAAAAACTTGAGAAAGAACTGTTGAGATATGCCTACATAACAATTAACTTAGGAAAAAGAACAGTTGTTTAACAAAATACAAATTGAGTACAATGTACGGGCACATGCTATTTCATATACCTAGTTATCAGTGAGGCCTTGTTCACACCAAATGCAGAGCAGTTCCGCTCAGGTTTCTGCACACGCAGTGCAGTGGGATGTGCCGCGTTTTTTATGCGTTCCGGGTCGTTTTTTTTTTTTAAGTTTAACATGGGCTTTCAGTGCGTTCCAGGCATTTGCATGCATTTGTGATGCGTTTGCATGCGTTCCAGAGCAGTTAAAATAGGGCTTGCTGCAGTTTTTTCACCTGCTCTGGAACTGCACGCTGCGATGTGAACTAGAGCAAAAAATACCATTGGAATACATTGGACGCAGTTTTGATCCAGTCTGCAACTGCTCTGCTCTGCACCTGCTCCGCGCTTGGTGTGAACAAGGCCTTATTGATACTCTCATGAGTAGATACAGATGTAGCAAATGATCATGTAACAAAACTCTAACATTGGTTTCTGCAAAGCAGAACTGCAAGGACACTGCAAGGACACTGCTAAATAATACATCTGGAATAAAACACAGGTGCTTTGATCATTTTGGCTAAATATAATGAAACACGGAAATAAAAGTATCAAAAAGTCTTAAACACTAAGGAATAAAGGAATTTAATATGCAATATTTTCACATAATTATATAAATTGATTAAATAAATAGGATTTTGTGTAAACTACACAACTTTCGCGGGTATGGATAGCCAGGGTCCAGGATTCAACCTTATTATCTATAAAGAAACAGTAAGGAAGGTCTGAAAGAGCTCTGCTCTTTACTGTGCAAACCTAGTCACCATTTCAAATGTTTCAAGTACATTTGTTCTTGGATGTAAATTTCTAACCTCTGCATCTGTAACAAAGGTCCCAGCTAGAATGAGGAATGGAATTCTCCTGCATTGATCTAGCCCACTGCTGCCTTTATGGGTATAAAAATGATTTTTGTACTCACTGTAAAATATATATTTTTTAATCTGCCACACAGCAAATAAAATGCTAATAAGCCCAATTATAAACAAACTGGGGATTGACTGCAGCTCACAGAGCAGGCTGAAGTAGCTGGCATCAGAAGAGGCCTAACATCCACCTGTTAAAATTTAGAGAAAGTGTTAACAGAAGATCAGGTGGAAGATTAAATATAGATCCAGGGATTTACATCTGGGGGTCCTAATATACAGTATATATTCAAGGTGTATGTATATATATATATATATA
>NW_017306678.1:389340-395533 GCF_000935625.1 Nanorana parkeri
ATATATATATATCTCAGAGACTGGACTGCAACTTAAACTGCAGACAGCATGTAATATGTTGCAATGGTAATTAAGGTGTGCTTACTTGGGGCTAAAATCTAATTTTGCAGTAAGTTTTTATTTTCCTTAATGGATGCCCCCTGGGATAGAATCAAGTGCTTCTGTAAGTAGGATTTCTATCAAGTTTTCTCCTTTTTTATTTTTGATCCGTTTGTAACGTGTAACTGACTTACCTCACATCTTATTTTAAATATGTGCATTGTGAATACTTTTTCCATCATAATATATAATTTAGTTATTAGGTTCCTGCCTTTGTCTAGTCTAAGAACCACATATATTCCTGAGGAGATTCATTTAATTCTATATCTTATATGCATTCCGCTAAATTTAAGTTCTGGGTGTTCTTCATAAGTTACTCGGGTAATTACCTACTAAATTTTGAATTGAATGTTTAACCAGGTTTGGTTTGGTGGCAGTGCACTTTAGATTAGAAGTGGGTGGTGTGTAAGTGGGACCTTAAATCACTATTTCCCTGTCTAGTAAATACAGATAGTAATTTTTCAACCCTCTTACCACCAAAATAAGTCACGTGCGCGCTTGGAGTAATGTGCATTCATGACACTATAAGCTTGAATGATGATTTGTCTGGAAAAAAATGTCCTGGATCAGGTAAAAGGTTGAAACCACCTTGGGAAGGAAGGAGGCTTTAAGCCTTAATACCACCATGCACTTGTGTTAGACCGGAAAGGGTTCTTTACAGTACAAAGCTGCCAGCTCAGAGGCATGCTTTGCAGAGGTGATGGTGAAAACAACCTTATGAGTGAGCATAAAAAGCGGAATATACCTGATTGAAAGGGCCATTTTTGAAGTGTGGAGACAATCAAATTCAAACAGGTTGGCACACAGAGAACGCAACAAGAGAAACACCCTGTACAAAGGTTTTAATACAAAAATTAGTGTATAATGGATCTGACCCGTAAGAGTACTTAGGGCAAACTGTTGATCCAGGCCTGGTTGTAAAACAGTCAGGAATTATCACACAGTGTATATTCGGGGATGGAGTTTTATTTCCTCACACCAAGCGAAGTATGGCTTTAATGTGCGATGGTAGATCTTGCAGGAAGTAGACTATTTCGCTTTTCTCATTGTTGGAATCACCAAGTCATTGAGGCCCCTGTCCCTTAAGACCTAGGCTCCAACAGCCATGCCAGTCAAGCTAGTGACCGTGAAACAGGATGAGAAATTAGTTCTTGGGAAAAACAGACCTGGACCATTTGGAAAAGCCCATGGAGTGTCTGCCAGGAGTCTGATCGGGTTGGAATATCACATCCATCTGAGCCAGTCCGGAGCAATGAGTATTGCCGGAATGCCCTCCATTTTGATCCTGCAGAGCAGATGAGAAAAAGGAAAGAAGAGAAGGAAAGGTGTTGATCAGGTTGAACCAATCCCACAGAGCCACCAGAGCATTAACTACTTCCCCTGGAGGACCAGATGATCACTATATCTAAAGATAAACCTATTTTGTTGTTAAATCTGGAGGCCAGGAGGTCCCCATCCAGTATCCATCACCTCTGACATAGGTTCTGGAACATTTCTGGGTGTTGGCACCATCCCCCATATCCAGGTGCTGCCTGTTAAAGTAGCCTGCCTTCAAATTATCCACATCTGGGATGTGAACGGCAGACAAGGCTGAAATTTTAAGTTCAGGATTTCAGAGCCATCAGGCCAGAGACGAGGTCAAAGATGAGGTGTATTGCTGGTTTTGGTTTTAAAACTGTGAAAAAGTTGAAATGAAATCCCAGAAACCTATCTAAAACCGGAAGTTAGGCCATAAACCTTTGCTCTAGAGCAGCCGTAAGGCCTGCATGGAGGTCTGCTAATCTGAGCAATAACACAGGAACTGTTCCCTCCTGGTAGACATAACTTTACCTTCTTTACTTGGTGGACATAACTTCCACAATATTCATTCTATGCTTTCATCCTCTAGGATTAAGACCTTTCACTACTTTTGAAAAAACCCATAACATCCCTCTTCCAGAGCATTTTCAATATATTCAGCTCCAACATTTCCTCTCATTCAAGCACATTCCCATCCCTATATATTTACCCCTTTTGAATCTAAATGTTGTGCCGATCCTTATACTCATGGTATGATATCTTTGCTTTATTCCTCTTTATCATCTGCTAAGTCTACCCCCACTCAACTATACCAGCTGCATTGGGAACAGGATTTAAACCTTTTTATGACCATTGAGGACTGGCAAGATATATGGCTGGCAACTGAGAGGTGTATGTAATGTATTGATTTTGGAAAATTCATAAACATTTTGTACTGGTGGTACTATACCCCTGCACGCCTTGCAAATTTTCTTCCGAACTATCTGAATGCATGTTTTCATGGGTGCTTCCACCCTGGCACAATACTTCACATATGGGGGACCTGTCCAATATCATCTAGACTTTGGGTTTGAGTTGATCATCTTATTCATACATTATTGCATACAAATATGCGTAAAAACCCAGTGGAAGCCCTCCTTAATAGACCTATCCTCAGCTTCTCCTGATCAAAGCAAACATTAGATTAACTATTGCCAAAACATGGCTAACTCCAACTATTCATTTTGAAGCCATTAAGTATAGGCTATCTGGTATAATGATTAATGAAAAGCTCACTGCAATACTGGCCGATACCCATGCAAAATCCCTGGCAATCTGGTAGTCTAGGATCCCTTATGCTCACTCAGATTTGAACCTTCATTATTGGATCTTTGACTGTTCCTGCCTAAGCCTCCCAAGATTCTGCTTTCTTTCCTCCTTCTCCCTTTCTTCTTCTCTTCTATCTCTTTTCCATATTTCTTCCTTTCTTTCCTTCCCCTATATTTCTTTTTCTATTTTACTCTGCTTCTCCCTTTGCCTCTTCCTCACAATGGGACTTCTATTGTTACCCAATGCTACAACTGTATAGCTTACTTGAATGGGACCTTACACCCCTACATATGGTCGCTTCCTGGATATATCCCAAACAATCTTTATGGTCCTATATGAATAGTTGCAATTGATAACTTTTGATAGATTTGTATGCCATGATGTGGCTTGTCCTTTGTTACTGGTTATATATTTATACTGTTTATAGCTGTACGTATTTTGACATACTGTGTTAATGTGCAGTGTATTTCTTGTTTGTCTTATAATAGAATCTTTGTGAAAGAAAAATAGGCTTAGGTTTTGCCTTAGAGGCTGAAGCTTGGCAGTAGTAAAAGGAACTCTCTTTTTTTGCCTCAGACAAGGGGTGATTCTTTTCAGCTCAAGACCAAGGCTTCTTTTACTGGGGTAGAAGAGCACACTTACCTCCAGTATCATCCTTAATGAGGGTTTTCAAGTCAGCTTCAAAGAAACATCCCCCTTAAAAGGGCACAAACAGCAAATACTTTTTAAATGCCTGCTCTGCAGATCAACAACCGCAGAGTTCTCCAAATGTTCACTGATACAAAAAATAACACATTAGTCTGGGGTAAATCTGGATCCCTTACCGTGAGTTTTGTCCATTCTCCTAAGGTCTTGGAGAGTAACTCCAGGAATGGGACACTACCAGATCTAATGCAGTAACAGTCCACTTTTTTACTAAAGGCCTCCTCAAAATGTTTGGGAGGTATAAACAATTTATCAGAGGTTTTCCAGTTAGTATACGGGATATCTGTAAAAAGCATGCACATGGAAAATGTTTTAGTGGTCTTAGGGCCTTTCAAGGACTCAAGACTGGTAGCAGTGCTAGTAGAAGCTACAGGCTGAATCTCCACAAGTTGGCACGCACCACATGAATAAGAGCTGAATTGGTCTCTCTAAGCCTGGGAGATATGGCAGTTGCCTGCAACTGCTCAGGTACAAATTAATCTGGTAAGGATATGTGAGACTGTTCATCTAATAGAGCATCCGTAACTGAAGGTTTAGAGGCAACTAAGGCTGCAGGCAGATCAGATAATGATTCTGCAGGGGTGCAGAAGTACATTTATGTCCTCTGCAGTTAGAGTCTGCAATTAACACTGCAATTTGGCCCATAAAATCCTGAATAACTGTTGTGAAATCCTCCAGGGTGAAATCCAAGGAGGGGGCCACACCCGATGGAGCCAAGGAGGAATCTGAGGAGCATGGGGACATTGGATAATGTTCCAGGCTGACAGGTCCTCGAAAGGGAAAACTGCAAGCTGCCCCTGAACTGTTAGTTGAACGGTTAGTGGATCTTGAGCCAGAGAGGAATGTTTCCCTAAGCTATAAATTCAGAGGCCTGTGAAGACATCACTAAGCCTAAGTTTAGCTGGGTGGCCACATTGAGAACTTAATGTGTAATGCCAAATTTGAATACTTTTTTGGAGAACAAATATATTACTCTGCATTTTCTATATTTTGCTTCACTTATCTCTGATACATTTCTCTGCTTGTCCTCTTTTACCTGTTAGACCAGATTCACACCACAACACCCAGTAACACTGTGCCATTCATTTTGAATGGCACCCCAACTCATATCCCTAACACATAGGCCTGAGTTTTATTGACCAACAAAGCACAGATGTCAACCGCCGGTACAGTGTGATTCACTGAAAAAAAGGTGCAAGAGCATAAAAGATACGAATTGAATGGGCTGCCTTATAACAAATGCAAATTAACTTAATCTAGCTAAAGTTGTGGCTATCTGAGTTGTAAACTCAATTTTCCAGAATTATTATCATCCTGTTGTTATTCTGTTTGAACAATAGCAAACACGCATGTTTTGCCATATGAGAATATATAGCAATAACCTAAAGTATAATGAAACTGAGGGAAAGGGGAACAATAAGTATAGGAAAGAATGAGTATATAATTATGTTTTTTTAACACTAGTTTGACCATCCTACTGTCCTGACCATTTACAAGCCATATCACAAGATCAGGGTACCATGAACGGAATGGCACAAACGGGCTTTTATCCAATATTATTTTTCAGGGGGTAAGAGTCTAATCCAGAATACTGTAAGCTTCAACACCTAACATATTCCACATCTGTATACCCATCTGCTATACCATGAAATCTTTCAGTACAATTAGAACATATACAGTATATACAAGCAGTCTTTCATGATTTCACCTTGAGCAGCCACATTTTAAACTATCCAAGAGATAATAACATACCTTGTCGTTAGAATTTCAAGGATATATTTTCGGTATTGGACTCTAAGTTTGTTTGTCTTGAATCTTGGATCACTAATAAGTTCAGGTAAATTCAAGATCTGCAAAAAATATATATAGACATTTTCAATACATATTAACTATATAGGTAACATTTTAATAACACTCATTTTAAATCATAAATACATTTCTATAAAGGTCCATTTAAAATGATACAAAAGGAAGTTGCAGACTTGCAGCTTTACAGTTCTTCTACCATTTGTTATGTCATTTTAAGTCTGTAATGTAGGCTTTCATTTCATAACAATACAAAGCCAATGTAGTTTTCCTGAGATTTAAGAAAAACTAATAATTAATGAGCTTTGTATAGCATTTAGGCTCCCTCTTGATTTTTATGTGCACACTAATCCCATAAACTCTGACTAGTAACGTTACCTGATACCCCGCTACTACCTTTTACTCTATAGATACTGCAGCAAAAGGTATACATGACTTAAGGTGTAGCTGTCACCTCATTGACTCTCTGTCAAGACTATGCAGTGACATTTTCTGATTGATATTATGAACTTCAAAATGTGGGTCTACGGAGCAGCACAGAACCCCCAAAATCCAGCTGTTTGCATTATGCAGATTTTACATTTTTGAAAATCTGGGGCTGAGAAAATCACTCATATTATACTCCCACTAATAAAATGTGGGGTCTCGATAACCTACTCAGAGGAGTCTTGCATAGTATTGTGAGATACGCTGATGGCATTCCAAGGGCTACCATTGCTAAACCAGAACATGGCATTCTGTAAGCACACTCAGATTTCAGAGTCTCTCAAAGTGTCCTGTCACAATCAGTTGTCATATTATTGTTACCTAATGGTGCCTATCCTTTATTTTAAATATTAGTTGTAAGGGTGAGCCTTTTTTTAAAGCTACACACACCTTTACAGCAAAGTCATAATCAGAGGAAATTAAGATAAAGTGGAACTCAGGGGCAAACACCTATATATATATATATATATATATTCTTATTCATTTTTAC
>NW_017306678.1:395634-396562 GCF_000935625.1 Nanorana parkeri
TATATATATATATATATATTCTTTTTTAGCTTTACTGTTTCTTGTGTCACCACCTACCTTAGTAAGCACAGTAAATTATATTTATCCATTGCCCAGGGCACAAGCTGGAGGCATGGAGGTGGCTGCTCCATTTCTGAACACAACACTTATTTTAGTATAATGTACAACTGCACAGGTGCCTTGCAAAATGTCATACTTATCTCAGTAATGACTACATTTTCATCTTCACTGTTATTATCTAGATGTTTAGGGTGACAAAGACATTTGTTGCAAACAAAGTGTGCTCAATAATAGCCAAAGCTGCTTCTTTGCCTCTGAAGCCTTTAGGCAAATTCAGTCATGTGAGTAGTTTAATAGCTTAACCTGCACGCTAGTTTACAGCTAACTGTTACTTAGTATGGTCAAATACATAGGTTTTGCTTTGCAAGCTTTGCTTGGGTGATAATGTTATTTTTTTAAGATGAATAAAGGATGCACGGTCACCTTGCCAGTGCTTCCCCACCATTCCTGCCTACCTAGTGTAGTTTTCCATTGTAGAGTATCACTGATGGAAGGAAGATAAAGAGAAGAAAAAAAGGAGAGGAGAAAAAAAAGGAAAGATTTATGTGATAGGTAATTATATGATATGTAGTTATGATTAGTAAACCATGGCACTTATTTACCTAAGTTTATGGGCCAAAGTGACCCAAATTATTAATAAACCTCCCATATCTCCAGAAATTGTTTACACTCGTTAAGCTGAACTCCAGGATAACCTTAAGTCTTGGACAGTTGTGCAGGTCACTTTCCTCTAATAAAATTGCTTACTCTGATTTAACTTCAAACTGTGAGTTTAAGAAAGTCAGATAGACCCTGCCTCAGTTTCAGGCTGAAGGATGTCCGGCATCATCTAGAGCTTTCTTCCCCAGCATAAGTACACCCCCCCCCC